>NC_056734.1:127099170-127184170 GCF_019279795.1 Protopterus annectens | reverse complement strand
TTTACAGATCACCGTCTCTGGCCACTGATACGATACCTGTGCCTGTCAGGGGTGCTACTGACTCTATCAGGTACTAAGCCAGACTGGGTACTATTCCCAGAGGTAGATGGATGTACACTTGACCCAGGTCCCTGCTGGGACTGTCCAGAGCCACGTGCACGTGGTCTTCTAGGATGTTCTATGGGCAGCCCGCCCCCAACATTGCTGGGGCTGGTACTGGCACTACAGGAGTAGCTGTGACTTGAGGGACGTCCGTGGTGACTGCCAGCTGCTGATGTTGCTGGCATACGTCCACGTCGATGACTCAACCATCCCGCACTGTCCTGACACATGGACAAGACATTGCGGAGGACATCTAATGTCTCACCCCAACTGTAAAAATATAACTGATAATGTCACCTGAACACATCCAGATATGTAGATATATAAATATAAATAAAATATATAAATACATAGCAGTAACATCTGGAGTGTGTCCATGTCACTTAGTTCGAAATGTTGTTATACTCCTGCATTATATAAATAGTACTGTTGTATTAAGTGCTGTCAACCCACACTTGGGCAGGCCCATATAAAGTGGATGAAGGGAGTGTCAGTAGCTGTGAAGCATATATACAGTCTTCAACTATTGGTTAATGGCTGGCATGTATAGGTAAATCTGGCACATGAATAGCTTGTTAATGTGTTCCCCAGAAATGTCAGTGTGCTGCTAGAAATGTAGGTGCACATGTAGTCAAGTTCCGAAATGTGTGTAGTACAATGCATACTGGCCACCAATAGAAACTATGGAGCGTTACTGTGTAATACAGGGCATGTCACCCTGCCCATGTGTCCACTATGCACGTACATGCAGACAGTGCACCTCCACCATGTTCACAAATGTACACCTGCAAATCTGTGCTACACACATCCTACACATACTTCCACTCTCTAACACATGCTGCCAATACTACACACATCAGCCAAGTGGCACGTGGGCGGACAATACACTATTGGAACTAACCCTGGTGTAAACAATACTACATTGACAATCATAGCTTTAATGCATCATGCCTGCTCAGCTACACTTTCAAGCATATCATTGCACTCTACTGCTGACAACATGCTAACATTGCTATACTGCTATAAAGTCACCCTGTGCATCAGCACCATGGTAGCCTGTTCCTGCATCAATGTTACAGATGACAGGAGGTGGCACAGGTTTCATCATATGCACAGGGTGTGTTGTTGGTTTGCCAGAGGCCTACAGTGAGCCATACAATCGACATGTATGTGTGTGTGTGTGTGTGTGTGTGTGTGTGTGTGTGTGTGTGTGTGTGTGTGTGTGTGTGTGTGTGTGTGTGTGTGTGTGTGTGTGTGTGTGTGTGTGTGTGAGGGTCAAGAGTACTGCTATGGGCCAATGTTGATGTAATGTGTGTGGGTATATGCTAGCCCTAGGTGTCTGGTTTATATGTGTGTATGTCTGCATGCACACAGTTCCACCATGTGGCTGCCATATACGGGTATTTGTGGGACAGCCACAGACTGTACCTGCCAGGCTTTACAGATCACCGTCTCTGGCCACTGATACGATACCTGTGCCTGGCAGGGGTGCTACTGACTCTATCAGGTACTAAGCCAGACTGGGTACTATTCCCAGAGGTAGATGGATGTACACTGGACCCAGGTCCCTGCTGGGACTGTCCAGAGCCACGTGCACGTGGTCTTCTAGGATGTTCTATGGGCAGCCTGCCCCCAACATTGCTGGGGCTGGTACTGGCACTACGGGAGTAGCTGTGACTTGAGGGACATCCGTGGTGACTGCCAGCTGCTGATGTTGCTGGCATACGTCCACGTCGATGACTCAACCATCCCGCACTGTCCTGACACATGGACAAGACATTGCGGAGGACATCTAATGTCTCACCCCAACTGTAAAAATATAACTGATAATGTCACCTGAACACATCCAGATATGTAGATATATAAATATAAATAAAATATATAAATACATAGCAGTAACATCTGCATCCTGGACAGTTTGTATGTCAGATACAGGTCAGGAATATAAGGAACTAGCAAAACCCATTTCACAACTTAATGGACTTTGCCTAGTGTAATAATACATGTAGGGGATATATACCTGCAGTCAATAGGAATGTAGTGTAAACTATAAGTACATATAAGTTGTTAATGGAGGTATCTTTTTACACCCTACTGTATGTGCATAAACAATGCAATTCCACACCTCAATGGGTATGTCTAATCTCAAAACATTTGTTGGGACATATGTCCTATTGGTTTATAAATATCTGCATTTACTTTGATGCATGTGCCCTGTTCAAACACCACAATCTTGGTGGCCTGTTGCCACCAATCAATCCTGCATGCTGTTGGAATGTCCACTGTTGTTCTATATATGCATGTGTTATGCTTGCTGTTCAACTGTTGGAACTCTGGTGTGTTGGGTTATTGGGAATATTACTGCATGCTGTTACAACTAATTTGGAATGCTGTTGGTGGTTACCAAGACATATTGTCATTAATTCCTCCTAAACATAGAACGTATGGGAAGGCCGGTCCCAGTGGACCCACCTGTCCCACCTCAGCTGGCGATGGCACCTGCACCAGCAGTTCCAGTGCCCACCCCGGGACCTCCTCCTCCATTGGCCCTGTGCCACCTTTGGGTGGAAGCGCTGCAGGGGATGGGGCTCATCCCCCACCTGCAAGCATGGCCGGAGGAGGGCCACCTATCACCCTCTGAACGGTCAGGGCTGTGGTGTGTAGGGAGATCCAGCGTTCAGTCGCTGATCCTCTATGCCAGCTCGAGGCACGAGTGGCGTGACTCACTGGTGAGCCTGCCCCTCCTACGTGGCCCCCAGCACAGCCACCCTCTGGGCTGTGAAGGTGCAGTGGTGACTGCCCATGGGTGGGGATCTCAGTTCCACTGTTGCCATCTGTGGGCTCATGGGCTTGCGATTTCCAAACATCCTTCCCCGTCAATGGTGTTCTCCCACCCCATGTGTCATATTCTGCCCCTGTATGCATCTTGTTTGTCTTGTCTGTTTACCTCCCCAACTTACCTCCCCAAATATACCTACTTCCCCTACCCCACATTCCACTCTCACCTGAAGAAAAAAAAAAAGGGCAATCTGCTCCCACAAACAAATTACGCCCCATACATAGCTGCTCATTTTGCACACATGTCCGCTGGACACATAAACTGAAATTTAATTGGCAGTACAACATACTTTGTTGTCTTCACCCCTCTCTCAGGGGTGGAAGGTTTCAAATTTCCCTCCAAATTTCTAGTATATGCACAGCTGTTGCTGTTAAAGGAATGGGCAGCTATGGACCTTCCCTACACCCGTCCTGCACATCCCTAGCTGTTTTCCCTACTGTCTTTCCCTCTCTGTGCCCCTTTTTCACCACTTTCCTATCTCCCCATTTTCTTTTCTTTCAAAGAAATGAGCGCGGGGGTTAGCGGGAGTAAGCACTTTTAAGCAGTCGTTAGTGGGTTTGCGCGAGTGTGCACTTGTGTGCACTTAGCTAAGTATTGCTAAGCGTCACGCAAACCTGCTTACAACTGCTTAAAAGTGGCTTAGTCACCCTGCATGTGAGGGCCCTTGTTCTGCTCAGCAGCAAAATAAAACACCACTGTCAGTCTCGAACCCCGGACATATATATATATATATATATATATATATATATATATATATATATATATATATATATATATATATATCATGTATCAGAATGAGTGAATGTAAAGGAAAGATAGGAATGCCATAACACAAAACCTGTTCTGTGGAACTTTACCAGCAGTTGTTGTGGAATTGCATTACATGACTGTGATAACAGAACCAGCCATTCTAGCAGTAAATAATGTTACAGCACTTTACAACACCCACACAGTATCATAGCAGGACAATCCCCACCCAAATGTACAAAATACCTGTGTGCTCAAGGTCCAGCAAGGATGTAGGTAGGCATACTCAGTACTGGAATTGTCCAGTTTTCATGAGCATCCTGTGCTAATGTCAACCAAAAAAAAAGCACAAACTGTGCAGAAGTGAGTACATTAATCTTCACAGTATAGCAGTTTACAAACAGTTCATGTGCCAGATGAAAACATCTCAATAACTACGTATGTATGGCAGCTAATTGTATAAGTAGAAAAGAAACTACATACTCCCATGTATCTTGTGTTAGCATTTGTAGGGGTGAGTACAATTCTACACTGACAACTGTGTACTGGAAGTGGCAACATTCAGGTCTGAGTACAACATTCAAATCACTGGCTACACCCCTAGCATCAGATATAAGAAGTATACCAACCTTCTGACTTACACAACGCTGTCCACAGCAAACAAGCATGGTCCCCACTTTGGAAAGCTGAAAGGGCTATGCCTACCTGATTTAGCAATTTATAGTATTGGGTTGCTATGACAGTGAGTACTGCAAGTACCACACATCAGGCTGCATGCAATTGCCAAATGGTGTCCACCAATTGGTGCAGAGGCCATCACATGCGCAAGTGCAGATACCTATAAAAGCAGGCTGTACTTGCTGTTTACACATGCAATCATTTCATTGCAGGTACGGAGAGAGATAGAGCGAGAGAGAGAGACACAGGCAGACAGACAGACAGCGACATCCACAACAGCAACAGAAAAACAAAAAGATATAAAAAAAATATTGAAAAAAAATAATATATTGAAAAAAAAAGATATAAAAAAAATATTGAAAAAAATAATATATTGAAAAAAAAAGATATAAATAAAAAAAAATTACAAAACACACGGAACTGACAAATACAAAGACATACAAAGGAAAGGTATGTAACAGATATGTATTTACTGACATGTAGTAGATGTTTTTGAAGAGTACTCTACATAGTTTGAATCATCCATATGTGGCAGCAGTACGTATCTATGCACAGATGCCCTGCAATAACTACTGCCATGGAGAAATCAGTGTGTAGCTGTGTGCAGTGAGATATGACTGTGACATATGTAGTTCAGCATTAAATGTCAAACATCTGATCCATGTTATTTGTGTTCTGTACAGTAGTGTGTACAATGTCTGTTTGGGGGAGTAGCGCATACAGTTATATAAACATGGATGTGACAGAGTAACAAATGCATGATAGTCATATTAACGTGTAGCTTAGCATTGGCAACAGCTGTACCAGGCCAGTATGCTAATCTAGCATTTGCAGCTATATATACACCCTCTAATATTACTGTGTGTTCACATGTGACACCTGTTCATGTTGCAGCAAGGCCCAACAGGTCAGCTGTGAGGTACACAAACTTACAACAGTGTGGACCTTGTGTGTGTATGGCACACACATACGGAGAGATCTGTCTGTGTCAGATATATTAGCATCTGTACATGTGCATAGAGCAAGGGACATACTGCAACTGTTTGTGAAGGGTGGACATATATATATTGTTGAAGGTTATGTGCATATTTCTATGCAGGTTGTAGTGTGTGGCAAACAAGACAGCATACAGTGCTGGTATATGACATGTGGTGGTTAAACGCTGTGGGTATGATTTGTCAGGTTTGCAGTGTTGCAGCCAGTGAGGCCTGCTAAAGCTACATGGGCTGAGTACACCTTCAATGCATTCCACACAACACTGTGCAATATTATGACATAACTGTATACCTCACAACCTTCACATAATTGATATTCCCACCATGAAAGGTGGACTGTATATGTGCTTATATGTATATCTATATGTACACCAATGGATGTTTATATGTATGTGTATATATATATATATATATATATATATATATAGAGAGAGAGAGAGAGAGAGACAGGGTCATATTTACTGCAACAGATTCCTGGTGACAAAGCAATGGACTCAAGCTCAATGTTGAAACTGCATTGGCATCCCTTCTTGCAATAACTCTATCACATAGGTGACAGTCTACTTAACACCGAAGGTGTGATAAGAGACCATGGGACACAGGTGGACAGTAGTCTCCCCTTTGATAATCACAGTGCCACACTAGTCATGTAATCTGTCTATGTGGCACACCTCATCACAAAAGGTGTGTCATCCAGGGAAATATAGGTCAGTGTTCCCCTCTACTCATCACACATAAAACCCATTATAGAGTACAATGCCCCATGTGGTATGTACCTCACAAGACATCTACAGCAACTGAAAAGGCCACAGACATACCTCACAAAGAGAAATACCGGCCTCAAACAGATGCCCTATGCAGACCATCTCACAAAATCACAGCTAGACTGTGTCGCATACCGCCTACCCAGAGGTGACCTCTGCCTAACATACAAAGCTATGTCAAACCCAGTAAACAGTAAACAGATCACAATCCCTATGAGCTACATGCTCTGGGGACCTAAACCTTGTGAGCTCAATAAACAGCACATGCTGGAGGGATAGATTCCTATCTCAGAGACATCTAATACTCTGGAACAAACCACCTATCAATAGCAAACAAAGCTCCTAATTAGCAGTCGTCATAAATAATCCTGATGATTGTATGGGAGATAGGAAATACACCCTGGGAATCACCTCTGTGGCTCTGCTTGACAGGGCCATGTGAAATTAAATTACCTGTGTGTCAAAGGCCAGGGTAGCATATGGCTAGACTTCTATAGGCCCTAGGGCCAATAGCCTATTACCTACCTATGAACCGATACACACCCACATGTACTTGTTGCAATAATTGCTATGTGAGGTTGACTGAGTGTGATGGTGAATGTGTTGGTGAATGTGTCAGAGTTCTGTATATGTGTAATAGCTTAGTGGGAGACTGTTTCTGTCATGGTATTTTGTGTCCTAGCTGTGATCATATGGTCTGACGTAGTCCCTTGGTGTCGACTGGGGTGTCCCATTGTAGGCTAAACCAGTACATGTATGCTTATTGAGTGTTACTACTGGTGAATCCAACTCCTGTATGAACTGTAGTACTACCTGAAGCTGTATGCCTAAACAGCACAGTATGGTGTATGTCCACATTTCTTGGAATCACTGTTTTGTGTGTTCCCTGTAGTCCTCACAGATTACATACCTCAGGCATAAGGTTTTGTAACTACTGACACACAGTACTGTATGGTACACAGGTAAAGGTAATCTGGGTTGCCATACCTTTGTGTCTGGTATGTATGTCTGATGTGTGTGTGGGTATGCCTGTATCATGGCCTCGGTCATATGTGTGTTACAGGATATAAGTGCGTATCTAGCAACATGTATAGTCTAGTACAGCAGTATGCCACCTATATTAACAAATGTGCGCATATGTTAGGCAGGGGTTTGCCATCAATGACTAGTGTGGTATACTGGTAATACTGTAACTGGACTTTACAATCATTGCAATGGATTACATATTTCTTGATGCATTAGCTTGATATATACCTCCTGTGGCTAGGTGGTGTATTGTGTCGCATGCAGTGTGCCATGTACTGTTGCATAGTCTTACATACTGGTTTATCTTTGTTGCTGTGCAAAACATGGTTTGATATATAGAGTGTGCCAGGCATTGTCAGGCAGTTGTGGGTTGAGCACTGATGTGTGGTATTGAAAGTGTGTATCCTCTGACAGCCAATAGGTTGCTATATATGGCAGTTAATTGATATCTGTACTTTAGAATGTTAAGTGTGCCACATGACTTGCTCACACATATTGTTTCATTGCCTTCCAGGGTCATGGCCCACCATCGTAATCCCTCATATAGCCCAGCAGAAGAGGAACAGATTACAACCAGCTTGGTTCAGCACTACGCCCTGCTGTTCTCAAGAACCAGCCAGAACCAGCATGAGCGGACTGCACTGTGGCAAGATCTTGTCCGTAGGGTCAATGACATAGGCATGCATAGCCGGACATGCGAGCAGATACGCCATCACTGCAGTGATTTAATTAGACATGTCTGGCAGCATGCGTCTGATATCCATAGACAACAGCTTGCCACAGGTGGGGTAGCCATCCATCCCCCCTCACCAGAGTGGAGGAGCTGCTCCTGAACCAGGTGGCTCCTGGCCAACAACAACAACAACAACTAACATGTATCATCATGGAGGCCGGAGCCACCAAGCAAGTTGACATGGAGCGTGCAGGTAACATGGCATAGCTGTAGACTACTGTTACCTCTATTGGTAGATCATGCTTATGTGAGATGTGTACTGTGTAGTTAGAAGATGTGGTGCCTAGTGTTGTGCAATACTAATAATTAGGAATATAATCTGTAGGCCTGTGACTGTCAACCATTGTACTACTGTAAGATTGCAAACACACAGTAGCAATGCCACAGTTGTTGCCACTGACAAACTGTCTTATATCCTTGTAGGTCCCTCTGGTGTGACAGCAAGGCAGCAGACCCATGCTGGTGAGTGTGTTCTACATTTAATATTGCTAATTAAATGTGCATGTCATAGGTGAGGTGTAGGCCATGTCCACGTAACACACCTGCGCATAATGCATGCTGCGCATGTTTGCTGTGAGACTATGCACATCTCGGTAACGTGAGTAGCTGCCTCAAACACATGCAATACACAGAGCATCCCACACAATTATGGCAATACTGTAGTGGACATTGGATAGGCAGAGTCGATACACATGCACACAACATACACAACTTTGTCATATGCAGTACACATTAACATGCTACACATGGCGTATTCAGACACCCGCTGTAAGGTCACACTCCAGTATCCCAAATGTCATCCACACAGCACACATAATATACCTGAGGGGTAGAGGCCTCTCATGTGGCTGTGCGACACTCTTCAACACATAACACATTCATGTTAGGCAATGCCCCCTATTGGGCACCTTCCAAACCCATGTAACATCTGGCTGTGAAATGGTGAATGTAGCCATTGTACTGCAGTTCAGGTACAGCATGCTATGTGCCAGTCTGGCACACATTAGTAGTCTTGAGTGACCACATGATGCTGCATGGTGATGGCTCATGGTGCTACACCCCATCCAGTTACAGTGACCACAGTACTACACATAGCATTAATTGCTATGCACCTCAATGTTGTGTGTGTGCAAACATATGCACCTATACACAATATGCATAGCAATCACCATTTGTACAAAGTGACACATATACGTCTTGTAATGCTATTGAGTGTATAGGTCACATGACACACATTGTGTATGTGTGATGTTTAATGTTGCAGTTATGTTGTAGCATGCCGTGTCATGGCTGGCACTGGTATGTCCACAATATGTTCTACACTCACCATAACCACTGTACAATGGTTATGTTGAGGAATGGTATTCCATCAGGTATACATGCACCACTCATCCTGTGTGTATACATAGCATGCATGTGCTAAACCTGTGTCCACAATTATCTGCTAAAGAAACAGATGCTCTAATCAGAAATGGATATCTATGTGACACACAGATACACATCCAGCCATGGTATGTATATCTGTGAGTGATGGTGCACAGGACATTGCAGAGCTTTTAATACTTGCACAGCAATGTTGTGCCCATGTACACATTGCATTCCAGGGTGAGGCCAATCACTGAACAACAACACACATGCATCAAAGCCATGTACACTGTTATTAGCAAGGGCTGTCTACACTCGCACTGCATGCTGTTGAGCAATAAACGTCCTGCATGCTGACACGTGTGATATAACTGTTTGGCTTGTGATACTGTACCCCACCATCACCCGCTATTGAGTATGTTCTGGATTGCTGGTGGTGTGTGTGTGTGTGTGTGTGTGTGTGTGTGTGTGTGTGTGTGTGTGTGTGTGTGTGTGTCTGCTTTAGTGAGGAGTGTATTTGTGTGCATGTGTTCATGTGTTCATGTGTTCATGTGTGCATGTGTGCATGTGTGCATGTGTGCATGTGTTCATGTGTGCATGTGTTCATGTGTGCATGTGTACCGACATCATGTACAGGTCATAAAGTGTGTTTCCTGTCTTCCTCTCACAGGTGCTGAGTTTGGGCTGGTTCACTGCAGCAGGGAAACTGATGTCACTGAGCAAAATAGTGATAATGATGATAGGTGTGTTGAGGCACAGGCATGTTTGCCAGGGTCTGTCGTTGGGCCACCAATCAACAGTACACAAGCGTCCACCCCATCCATGCACACAATCATACTGCCAATTCATCCATCACCAATGCCCTTAGTTGAGGGACAGCGTACAGTCGGCATTGGCCAGGACAGTGTGGTATCTATGGCACATGCATCCCGACACAGCAGCCATACCCAGATGTCTGGAAGTGTACAACATAGGCAGATGTCCAGGGGTTCTCGTCGGAGCACTGCTGCTCATCATGCCACTTGCAGATGTGCCACAGGTCTTACAACCTCACGCATGTTCCAGGCTGTCATGGAGGCACAGGCACATATGGAACGGTACACCAGACAGGGACTAAGGGCACAGAGGGCACATAACACTGCCGTAATTGACAGTATCTGTGACCTAGCAGGTGCCATGCATAATTACACTGAGGTCACTGACAGATGTTGGGGTGAGACATTAGATGTCCTCCGCAATGTCATGTCCATGTGTCAGGACAGTGCGGGATGGTTGAGTCATCGACGTGGACGTATGCCAGCAACATCAGCAGCTGGCAGTCACCACGGACATCCCTCAAGTCACAGCTACTCCTGTAGTGCCAGTACCAGCCCCAGCAATGTTGGGGGTGGGCTGCCCATAGAACATCCTAGAAGACCACATGCACATGGCTCTGGACAGTCCCAGCAGGGACCTGGGTCCAGTGTACATCCATCTACCTCTGGGAATAGTACCCAGTCTGGCTTAGTACCTGATCATGTCAGTAGCACCCCTGCCAGGCACAGGTATCGTATCAGTGGCCAGAGACGGTGATCTGTAATGCCTGGCAGGTACAGTCTGTGGCTGTCCCACAAATACCCGTATATGGCAGCCACATGGTGGAACTGTGTGCATGCAGACACACACACATATAAACCAGACACCTAGGGCTAGCATATACCCACACACATTACATCAACATTTTAGCCCATAGCAGTACTCTTGGCCCTCACACACACACACACACACACACACACACACACACACACACACATACATGTCGATTGTATGGCTCACTGTAGGCCTCTGGCAAACCAACAACACACCCTGTGCATATGATGAAACCTGTGCCACCTCCTGTCATCTGTAACATTGATGCAGGAACAGGCTACCATGGTGCTGATGCACAGGGTGACTTTATAGCAGTATAGCAATGTTAGCATGTTGTCAGCAGTAGAGTGTAATGATATGCTTGAAAGTGTAGCTGAGCAGGCATGATGCATTAAAGCTATGATTGTCAATGTAGTATTGTTTACACCAGGGTTAGTTCCAATAGTGTATTGTCCGCCCACGTGCCACTTGGCTGATGTGTGTAGTATTGGCAGCATGTGTTAGAGAGTGGACAGTATGTGTAGGATGTGTGTAGCACAGATTTGCAGGTGTACATTTGTGAACATGGTGGAGGTGCACTGTCTGCATGTACGTGCATAGTGGATACATGGGCAGGGTGACATGCCCTGTATTACACAGTAACGCTCCATAGTTTCTATTGGTGGCCAGTATGCATTGTACTACACACATTTCGGACCTTGACTACACGTGTGTATGACAGGGTTTGACACTGTGCTGTGGGTGATACTGTTACTGTCTGTCATTGTTTTGCATTCTGGTAGTATACATAACTTCAACAGCCTGACCATCACCAATCGTTAGATGATGTCTTGACAACTGACACACAGATGTAGGACACACAGTAACATTTGGATCCTTCAGGTACTATACTATGCCAGTAATCAGTGGTATTCACCTGCACCCATTACTGAGACCACTCCTGTTTGGCATATAGCTCTCTTAGGTACAAGCAATCACAGTAGGGATATGTCCATCCACATCTGGTAATGCATACTGTGGCCTATAATGCATTCTCCAGATGACACACACATCCTCCACAAGGGTATCATACAGACAGATAGCTGTTGTCAAACCCATGCTGTAAAGCTATAAGCCAACCAAAGCATAGTCATCCACCTTTACGGAACATAGTATCCCCACAGTACCACATAGGTAGTAGCCACCAACATGAAGAACAGGTACCGATGTGTACATGCAACCAAGTGTTACGTCATCTCTCCTTTGATAATCACATTTCCAAAGGTATTTTGAAATTCCTCGGTGGATCACATAAGCAATAAGGGGTCTGCATGCATATCCACAAAGGTTGTTGTACACCTATAATGAATAGCCATCATTGACAGACTTTGCTGTGTTTGAACAGGTCTGACATATACCTCGGCCATAAACCCACACATGTACGTATATATTTGCCACACAGCTACCTAACAAGTGCAATGCACATACTGTTTTCATACTGTAGTAAAAGCAAAACACACAACACATTGACCAACAGTGTCACACACATAGAGTACACACACACTCAGCAAGTGCAGGATTCAAATCCCTACCTAACTACTTCATGACACTAGAAGAGTATGCATTAACACGACATGCTGCACACATTACTGTGAGTTCTCTTTTCCGCAGGTGTATTTGTAGGATCGTGACATCATCAGACTTGACAAAGATTAGTATACCACTTTTAAGGTGTTTGAGTACTCTCCAAAAAGGTTGTTCCTCTCCCAAGAAATCACACACAAACAGACACACACTTGTCAAATACCGGATTCAAACCCCTACCTAACTTGTTTATGATACTACAGGAGTATGCATTTAAACAACACGCTACACACATTATTGTGAGTTCTTCTTTCCACAGGTATATTTGTAGGATGTTGACATCATCAGACTTGACAAAGATTGGTATACCACCTTTAGGGTGTTTCACTACTCTACAAAAAGGTTGCTCCTCCCCAAGGAGATCACAAACAAACAGACACACACACTTGGCAAGTGCAGGATTCAAACCCCTACCTAACTGGTTTATGATACTAGAGGAGTACGCATTTACACGACATGCTATACACATTACTGTGAGAGTTTCTTTCCACAGGTATATTTGTAGGATGGTGACATCATCAGACTTGACAAAGGTTAGTATACCACCTTTAGGGTGTTTCACTACTCTCCAAAAAGGTTGCTCCTCTCCAAGGAGATCACACACACAAACAGAAAAACACACACATGTCAAATGCAGGATTCAAACCCCTACCTAATTGGTTTATGATACTACAGGAGGACACATTTACACGACACACTATACACATGACTGTGAGTTGGTTTTTCCACAGGTATATTTGTAGGATGGTGACATCATCAGACTTGACAAAGGTTAGTATACCACCTTTAGGGTGTTTCACTACTCTCCAAAAAGGTTGCTCCTCTCCATGGAAATCACACACAAACAGACACGTGTCTAGTGCAGGATTCAAACCCCTACCTAACTGGTTTATGATATTACAGGAGCATGCATTTACATGATGCGCTATACACATTACTGTGAGTTTTTTTTTTCCACAGGTATATTTGTAGGATGGTGACATCATCAGAGTTGACAAACATTAGTATACCACCTTTAGGGTGTTTCACTACTCTCCAGTTAGGGTGCTCCTCTCCGAGGAAATCACACATTTGTCAAGTGCAAGATTCAAACCCCTACTTAACTGGTTTATGATACTACAAGAGTACGCATTTACACGAGGCGCTACGCACATTTTTGTGAGCTCTTCTTTCCACAGGTATATTTGTAGGCTGGTGACATCATCAGACTTGACAAAGATTAGTATACCACTTTTAAGGTGTTTCACTACTCTCCAAAAAGGTTGCTCCTCTCTAAGGAGATCACACACAAACTTGTCAAATGCAGGATTCAAACCCCAACTTAACTGGTTTATGATACTACAGGCGTACACATTTACACTATGCGCTATACACATTACTATGAGTTCTGTTTTCCACAGGTATATTTGTAGGATGGTGACATCATCATACTAGACAAAGTGGGTGACATTAGGTGGGCTACATAGAAGGAATGTCTAAACAGTTTGGCCATGTGATCATCAAAGGAGAGTTTACTATCTACCTGTGCCCCCAGGGCCATAATGACTTTCTCCATGCATACTGGATTACCACCTATGTGGTAATTTGTTTGCACTTTGTTTTAGCCAAAGGGGATGACTATGGATTCTTTGGCATTCTGCTTGAGGGCATTGTTTTGACACCAGGTATCTGCCTCTGTAAGACCCTTCTGGAGGATGTCTGTGTCAGCCATAGAGTTGATTATGGACCACAGTTAGCAGTCATCTGCAAACCTGTTCAGCCATACTCCTCCCATGCTTGCCTGTACCTCTGAGCAGTATCTACTGAACAGGTAGGGTCCCAGGACCAAGACCTGTGGGATGCCATTTGTGACTGACTTAGAGTTGGACATGGCACCCGCAACTCTGAACATGTGTGTTTGATCTGTGAGCCACATGGCCACCCATCCTGTGACATAGCGGTTAATGTTCAGGCTGGTAAGCTTGTCCATGATGACAGTGTGGGGAATGGTGTAGAAAGTCCTTAGTGAGGTCCATGTGGGCTGTGTGGACTACTTTCACCTCCATCTATGTCCTTGGTAACTGTTTGAAATAAGTCAACTATGTTTAGGAGGCAGGATCTGCCTTTAACAAGGCGAAGCTGTGTAGAGTCCAGTGTCTGGAGGTCCCCAATGTCTCTGTTTATGGGTTCCATGACAATTTGCTCAATAGCTTTGTAGACCAGGCTGAGTAGACATATAGGGCAATGGTTTCCAGGTTCTGTTGTGGCACCCCCTTTGTGGAGCTGAATGACTGTTAGTGTATGCCATGCTTTGGGTACATAGCCTGTGGTACGATTGAGTCTGGACAGTGAATGTAGGTGAGGGTGTAGTTCCTTTTGGGCCTAGTGTAAGATGCAGCCTGGGACACCATCCAGTCCCATTGATGCTGTGTTTGTAGCTTTGAAGAGGGCTGTCTTTACCTGCATGTCCATGAAGTCTGGGGCTCTGCATCCTTCTGTGATGGACACAGGCCCTTTTGGGGGTGATGGGGGGGGAGTTTACACTGAACTTGTCCCCCAGGATGTGGGCAATGAAAGTTGGTTTAGTGTATTTCTTGCCATTTTTCAGTAGCTGACAGCATATTTGGAAGTTGACACCTACATGTCTGGTATAGCTACTGAAGGCTTTGTGGTTGTTATTCTTACATTCCTTGGCAATTTGTCTTTAGAAACTGTCCTTGGATTATTTTCTGAGCGATCATTGTTTCTTCCTAATAATGATCAGTGATGCCTTTCCTTTAGTGAAGTTGGCTCTATCATGTGTTTGCTTTCTCCTTCTGTTGTCTAGCTTATTTATGGGCAATGACCACCAGATTGTTTTCTTATTTTTGGAGGAGAGCATCTTAGTTTTATTTGTGATGTCTCAATTCATGCATCCCTGCAGATGCTCATAGGATGCACTTGTAAATGATTCGGCAGATTGTATACCATTATCCTATAGCAAGAGGGCTTTGGAAATTTCCACTTTGGTCTTGGGAAGTGTGCAGTTTGCTTTTGAAAATGTCTTCACAGTGGTTTCATTGACTGGGTGGGGAGGGGGGTGGGATGTGAATGCCCAGTGTGGTTACTTTATGATCTGATATTACCAGCAAGGGGTTTATCTCTGTTGTGGAACACTGGTACCCCATGTTGGTGATGATCATGTCCAGTATGTTGTCACCTCTAGTGGGCATGGTGACCAGCTGTTCCAGGGTGTTAGAGTTTTTAAACTCTAGGAAACATTGGGCAAAGGACGTTGTACACGAGTAATTCTCCCACTCAATGTTTGGGTAGTTTTAATCTCCTCATATAATGGTGCTTGATAGGACCTTTATATTTTCCACTGTTCTCAGGAATACTGAGTGAGGTTCCTGAGACAAGGTAGATGATCTGTAGCAGGCTACAATCTGATGAGCAGCTTTGCCCAATGTTAGTTGCACTTGCATGGTCTCCAAGGCCTCATGCTGTGCCACTAACCTGAAGGTGTGGGTATCCATAAGGTAAATGGGTACACCCCTTCCTTTTGTATTTCACTCGTGGTTTTGGGTCCGAAGGTCAGAGGGATTGTGAGTGTTTTACGTGGAGCATGTCCAACAGCTCTGTGTTTGACATAGCTTTGTATGTTAGGCAGTGAACACCTCTGAGTAGGCGATATGCAAGGAAGTACAGATGGAGCATTTTGAGATGGTCTGTGTATGGCATGTATTTCAGGCTGCTAATGCTCTTTGTGAGGTATTGCTGCAGGCTTTCCAGTTGTTGTAGTTGTCTTGTGAGGTACATAGCAAAAGTGGCATTGTACTCTATTATAGTTCTAGTGAGTGATAAGTAGAGGGGAACAATGTCCTCTTCTATTCTGCATGAGACACATTTTGTGATGAGGTGTGCCACATAGGAGGGTTTCCTGACTACTGTGGGGATGTGATTATCACAGTTGTGTCCACTGTCCACCTGTGACCCAAGGTCTCTTGTCACACTTTCAGTGTTAAGTATACTACCGCCTATGTTGTAGTTCTTGGCTATAGAGTTTTTAACAAAGGTGATGACAATGCACCTTTTAGCATTGAGCTAGAGCCCATGGCTTTGACAACAGCCATCTGTCTCAGTGAGGCCCTTTTGTAGGATGTCCACATCTTTAGTGTTTGCAATTATGGTTCCTAGTTTGCAGTCCTCTGGAAACTTCAGTAGCCACAGACTTTCCATGTTAAAGTTTACTTCAGGGAAGTAGATACTAAACAGGATAAGACCCAGGACTGGACCCTGTGGTACTGCACTCATCACTGGTCCAAAGTCATACTTGGAGTTTGCTACTTTCATAGTGTGTGTTCTGTCTGTAAGCCTGTTGGCAACCCATCTTGTGACATAGCAATTTATACCTAGTTTAGTGGGTTTATCTATATTTCCAGAGTGTGGGGTGGTGTTGTAAGCTGTGGCAGGATCTTCATAGGCTGTGCGAACCACCTTACCCTTGTCTACGGTTCTGGTGACTGCTTCAATGTCATCTATCAGTTTTAGGAGACATGATCTGTATTTTACAAACCCAACATGGTTGTGGTCCAGGGTTTGGGATTACCAATGTAATTTGTTATAAGTTGTATGATGATACATTCCATGGCCTTAAAGAGTGGGCTCATCAGGCTAATGGGGCGCTAGTTCCTGAGGTCCATGGTGTCTCCACCCTTGTGTAGTGGGATAACCATCACTGTGCAACATTCAGCAGGCACAAAGCATGAGGTGAGGCTATGACTGCACATGGTACGTCAGTGTGGTGCCTGTTCATTCTGTGGTTTGTGTAGAACACAGCCTGGGAAGTTATCTGGTCCCATGACTGCTGTGATACTGGCTTTGGAGAGTGTTTTTTACCTGTGCAGCCGTGATGACAGCAACTTTGCAGTCTTCCATTATAGAGATGTGCTCTTTCATGGGTGAGAAGTGGGTAAAGTTAACACTGATCGTATCTGCCAGGATATTGGCAATATCAGTTGGGTCTGTATATTTAGTGCCATTGAGCTGTAACTCAGAACAGATCTGAGTGTAGCCATGACATGGACCTGTCTGTTGGGCAGAGATCTCCTGAGTAGACAGTATGCAACAGAGTACAGATTGGGTTACATTCAGTCTTGTTGCATGGGGCAACTGTTTGAGGCCAGTAATCCTCTTGTTAAGGTACTTCAGTGGTCTTTCTGGCTGCTGAAGGTGCCTAGTCAGATTCATCGCAAGTGTGTTGTGGTACTCTCTGATGGGTCTGATGACTGATGAGTAGTGGGAACCTCCTTTGACCTACATGCACAGACCTTGGCAGTTTGTGTGAACACATAGCATGATTTTCTGACCACTTTGTGAATGTGTTTCTGAAAGTAGAGATGACTATCCACATTTGTCCATAGATCCCTTATTATCACCTCCGTATTTAGCCTAAGTGTGTGAGCATGCCCAGTATGACCTTTCAGTATGTTGTTGCCTGACATTTGCTTCATTTATTTAAGTGTGTGAGCATGCCCAGTATAACCTTTCAGTATGTTGTTACCTGACATTTGCTTCGTTTATTTAAGTGTGTGAGCATGCCCAGTATGACCTTTCAGTATGTTGTTGCCTGACATTTGCTTCGTTTATTTAAGTGTGTGAGCATGCCCAGTATGACCTTTCAGTGTGATGCTGAATGAAATCCACTACATTTGTTGGAGTGTGTAAGCACGCCCGGTATAGACATTTATACTATATGTGTATGGAAACTCAAGTTGTATTTTTACAGCAGGGTTCACCTTTGTGTCATAGATCAACAGGGATCATGCTGTGCCTGCAGGGCTTCCATGAGACACTTTGCATAGACTTATCAACATTTCTACATACAGGGGGGGGCAGCTATTCTTTGTACATTTCTACCTGGGGGCACACCTGATTGTTATTGTGGGTGTACATAGGATGAGGGTTTCACCTGACACTTATACACATTTGCTATGCCTGCACTGCTACGTACGGTACACCATTTCGGTCTGTACTGTTGCCTATCGTACTGGCTTGAAGCATACTACTGTACTACAGATCTTAGTGTCCAATGTCACGTATATTAGATTGTGACTTCATAGCCTACACAACCCACATCACACCGCCTGGCCTGATGTTCTCTGTCTGCATAGGCCTGTGGGGGAGGTTACCCATATGCCTCTTTAGGGCCATGATACAGCATTTCTTTGTGTTTGCATTAGTGTACAATTGTCCTGCTGTGTGTGTGTGCTACTGACATGCTATCATGGCTTAGTGATTCAGTACTGTGACTATAGTGCACAGTATCCTGGGTTCGAGCCCTGTCACTGCTTTTTATTTTCATGCTGGGCAGACCAGACTGCTTAAGGAACAGTAAAGCAAATATGAGCATGTTTACCTGACTTTGCTCAACTTTGCCCAACCTTGCCCAACATTGCTCAACGTTGCCCGACATTGCGCTAGTTAGCAAGGACCATTTTGTTTACATATACTAAATATTGGTAAGAGCTGCTTAGCACTGCCTTATATTGCTTAAAACATGGCAATCATGCCTCAGGTGGTGCTGCAGGGCTGTCTATGTCGGATGCACATACTACACTCCCTATTCATGTTTGGAAACAGGTAGTGTCAAGTTAGGCATCCCTTTTATTTTATGTGCGAGTCAGAGAGAGGTATCATTTCCAGGGTTCCTACTGAGCCAGTGTATGTGCTATGCGTTGCCTCTTTGCCAAGGCCATGGCATACTGGGCACGCCTCCTTCTGCCTACTGGGGCAGGCTCAGGTTGTTCCTCCTCCAAATCATGCTGTGCCTGTGCAGGCCTTGGCAATGGTGGGGGGCTGTTTGGCCCTGCCCCATGCTGTTCCTGCTGCAGCTGTTTTCGCAGGATCATATTGTGTAGCATGACACATACCATGACAATATGGGTACATGTAGTTGGTGAGTACTGCAAGGCTCCACCAGATGTGTCCAGGCACCAGAACCGTGACTTGAGCATCCCAAACACACGCTTGATTACATTTCGTGTTTGTGCGTGCGCCTCATTATGGAGTTCTTGTTCAGGTGTGTGTGCATTTCTGATGGGTTTCATCAGCCACGTCTCCAGTGCGTATCCAGCATCCCCCACTAGGTGACCGTCAGGGATGTCCCCATTGGCAAATGTCTGGTAGAGCTGTGTCAGATGTCAGATATGGGAATCATGGTAGCTTCCAGAGCAGCCAGCACACACATTCAGTATTATGCCCTGGGCATCACACATGACCTGGCAGTTGATGGAGTGGAAGCCCTTGCGGTTGATGTAGGCCCTACCCCGCTCACTGGCTGGTGCTTTGATGTGTATGTGCGTGCAGTCAATTGCACCCACTACCTCAGGGTATTCCGCTATTTGCTGGAAGAGACACATATTGCTGGCCAATACCTCACGGGAATTGGGGAAATATACATGATCACTGACATGTGCTGACATGGCATTCAGGAACTGGTGCAGTACCCTGGATGCTGATGCCTGTGAAATCCCCATCATATCTCCAGTTGGTCTCTGGAAGGTACCTGTTGCTAGTATTCTTAGGCCAACACATACCTTGGTTCCCACTGGGATGGGTTCCCCTCTGTTGGTTCTGTGTGTGAGGCATGGCCTGCACAGCTCAACAATTTGCTGCAGGAGGTCTCTGTCCACTTTATAGTGCTCCACTATCTCCAGCTCATGTAGCCCCTGGTAGGTTACCCTGGGTCTGTACACTCTTCTCCGTCTCCTCACTGTGGGTTGCTCAGCAGCATTCGCAATGGCACCACCCTCAGCATCTTGCATATGTTGCCTTATAATAGCAATGGCAGCCCCTAACATTCTTTTGTCTCAGTTAAGCTTTTTAAGTTTTCACTTCTCTTTGTAGACTGCAATGTTGCAGTGTTTCTGAGAAAAAATGGGGGAATGTTGTTTGCCGAGTTTTAAGTGCTGGGCTAGTGTACTGCCTGTGTAATTGGCTGATTCTGATTGATTTCACCTGCAGATCTGCTAGTTCTCCTTGGTTAACTTCCTACTACTTCTTTTCCTTCCTTTTCCCTTTCTGTTTCCACAGAGGGCAGAGACATGCAAACAAGCGCAAACACGTCCACATGAGTGCACATGCGCGCACACAGGCTTACACAAGCTTGCACAGGCTTAGGCGGGTGCACATACATGCACACAGGCTTAGACAGCCTTACACAGGCTTACACGGGCACACACACGCGCACACAGACTTAGATGGATTTACAGGCGCGCACATGCGCGCATACAGTGTAAGCATCTTTGCAAGAAACTTTAGTGATATCCATGGCGTACACCTTTGGTTTATGGGTTTCAGTTAAGAAAACTGTAGACACGCCTCTTCCAGTCCTGAGTAACTTACAGCAAACACATGCCACTCTGCTCCAATAAGCTTACAGTCTTTGATACATACCCCCTCACGATGTCACCTATTTTCTACTCTGGTACTCCCCTAATCCTACTCTTACACTCTAGGGACATGGTTCACATGGCAGGGAAAATTGGGATTCACTATTGTTATCCTCATTTGCATAGTATTGCCTACTAATGCTTGGTTACATCTCTCAGACTGAGCTTCCCCCCTTAGCAACCACTACTCAGTAGCCATGTTGTCTTCAGCCTGCCATTCACCTGCATGGCACAGGAATATTTTTAATAAAAATGCCTATTTTTGGCTTTTATTTTTTTTTTTCTGGTTTTTAGAGTGCAGCACGTTTGAGCGGTGCTGTGCTTAAACATCGGAGATTGGGGAAAAAAAAAGAAATTTATTTTTTATTATTTTGTAACAGATAAAAATGCCAATGGCCTTATATTTGGCCATTGGCATGCTTCCTCAACTGGATGCATCCTTTATTTGGAGCTGTCATAGCTCCATTTTGCTATTTGCAGAACGGTACTCCATTACCAACGGAGTACATTTCTGCAAGTTACTCTACTCTTACTCGGACAGGTTAGTGTTTCCTGGATCGCAAATTTACCTCATTTGCATAGCTTTCAGCAGCAAATGAGGTAATTTGCATAACATAACACTGTCCGTGCAAGAGTAGTTTTAGGAGCTCTCATGCAAGCCCCTGCCAGCTGTTCCTGGATCGCTCAGCAGACATATTGGCTGAGTGGAGTCTTACTCTACTCTTAGACTCCGTGCAAGCCTTCGTGAATCTGGCCCTTAAAGTTTGAAGAATAGGTGCAAGGTGCTCATTATTTGAATGTTACTTTTTTGTAGCTGAAAATTGTTTTATCTCAGTCAGTTATTTGATTCACTCCCAAATGGAGAGATGGTAAGGGCTAGAAGACCCTATATTAGGTGACTAGATTTCCTGTTGATAGTTGAAAATATAGACATGCTTATTAAATGTAATTATGGTACACCCACTATACAGAATGCATACAATATACTTAGTAGGCTAACTCAGAAAGAAGCACTGAAAAATGCTCAGAGGGACGTGTTAAATAAGAAATCTTTTTTGGAATTTAAGTCTAAAGAACAACAAAAAATGCAAATATATTTTTAATGGAGGTTAATGTGTTAGCTACCAAGATAGAACAAGCAGTGAAAAAAGCATGGTCTATATTTTCACAGGATGATTTTTTTATGTCAACAGGTATATAAAATTCCTATTTCATACATGAGGGGTAGAAATTTGTCAGACATTCTGATACATAATTATTTTGTGTATGACAATGAAATTAGTACATTAATACATCTGCAGAGCAGGGGATACGCTGCTGCAGGTCTTGTTCTGATTGTGTGAATATAGTAACATATTTTTGATTTATCAATGGGAATCCTTTTATGTCTGAAGATATTTTTTGCATGTAGTTACAGTCGGATAATATATGCTTTGAAATATTCATGTGAACTATTTTATAATGGGTAGACAAAAACAAAGTTTAGTGATAGACTAAAGGAATACTTGAGAGATATATGGCTAGCTAAATCAGACAGTGCAATACGTGAACATCTTTTAAAGGATCATGATAAAAATCACATCATGTTACAAGCTATTTTTTGGCAAATAAAAGCAGTAGAAAAACATTTGATTAAACATTGATTTTTCTATAAGGAAAATATATGTATTTTAAAATATGAGACTCTGGTACCTAAATGACTAATTAGATAAATCAATTGGTAGCATCTATTTTTTTTTTTTACTGAAATAATCATTTAGTTGTGCTTTTATATATCAGTTTGTTCGACCATTTCCTTTGAAGACTTTTCAGCCAAGGTGCTAGAGGTGATTTTATGAAGCATTAATTTATGATAGTCATATTATGGTTAAGTACAGCATGAAACTGTGATGATAACAGTAGTAGTAGTAATAGCTAGGAAGACCAGTAAACAGATTCTGTCCTATCAATACATATTGATAGATTAGTTTCCCTCTAAATTAACTATCACTCTAAATACTTCATCCTTAGGTCTGTAGGGTCTACTATAGCATTATCTCTCCAATCCCAAGTAGTACACAAGCCCCAGTCTGACAACATGGTATAGCAGTCTGGTCTCACCCCATCTCTGGCCAGTCAGAGTACATTAGGTGTTCTAAGGCAGTGTAGCAACTGCCTGATGCTTGCTGAATGTTTACTACTGCTACCAGTTGATAGTACAGCCTACAAGAAATGTAAGTAAGAAAAATGCAGGCAAACTTCTCACATCAGTCGTCTATCAGTAAGCATCATATTTCCACAATACCATCCCAATCACAGCACACTACTAGGCCCATAACTTACGCAGAGGCTGTAAAACAATTATCTGGACCTACTAGAGCACACTCTAAAATACCCCAGCCTCCAGCACACAAGGTAACACCTAACTATTTCTCCACCCTCACGTACTGCACTCTACATAGCTCACCCAAGAACAATCAGATAGCCAGGCTTAAGGTCATAAGGCCCAAAGTCTGCTTCCATACAAGAAAATGTTTTAGCCATAGGTGACTATAATTAATTAGTCATATAGTCACATTTTACTTTTATTTTACCCTAGGTTTATACACCTGCCCTTGCCATCTAACTGAATCCACCCACAAGCGGCTTGGGAATAAAGGGTATCCTGTGTACTGCCACCTACCTCCCTGTCGTCAACACCATATAACAAGATAAACTGTTAATACCAAAGACAGCAGCAAGGTTAATATTCATAGTTTCATAGTTTCATAGTTTAGTACTAGGCTATCTGCCCTGGGGCATTTGTAAGCCTAGCCATAGTGATGTGGCTTTCGTCACCCCATGAAATGGTACAAAAAATGCACAGAATAGATTTAGAATACTGTGCCTCTGTCTAGTAGTGACACAATGAAGGTACCCTTATATAATATAATTAGTTTACTGTGCCCCTGTCTAGTAGTGACACAGATGTGACCCCTGGAGTAAACTTACGATCTCCCATCCACTCATCAAGATTTCTCTTGAAGAGAGTCAGTGAGGGGCTTTGCCTAATATGAACTGGGATCTTGTTCCAGAGCATGGGAAGCCTCTGGGTTATGAATCTATCCCTCCAACATGTCCTATTCATACTTGTGCCGAGGTTTAAGTCTTTAGCTCTCGTGGTCCTGATGGATTTGGATTTTTTGAGGTGGAGCATGTCCATCAGTTCCTGATTGGACATGGCCTTGTACATCAGGCAGAGATCACTTCTGAGCAGGCGGTATGCTACTGAATAGAGCTGGAGTTTCTTTAGTCTGGCAGAATAAGACATATGTTGGAGACCCTTGATCCTCTTGCTGAGGTACTTTTGTGGTCTCTCCAGCTGTTGCAAATGCCAGGTGAGGTACATACCAAATGGGGCATTGTACTCAATCATGGGTCTGATGAGGGAGGAGTATAGGGGTACAATGACATCCTTGGATCTGGATGTGAATCCCTTCATGATAAGGTGTGCAAGGTAGAATGTTTTTCTAACCACTTTGGCAACGTGGGTGTCAAAAGAGAAGTCGATGTCGACTTGGGTCCCTAGGTCTCTCATTACTTTTTCCGTACTCAGTGGGTTGCTGTCTATGTGATAATTTGTGGGTACTTTGTTTTTCCCAAAGGGGATGACTATACATTTTTTGGCATTTAGTTTAAGGCCATGACTCCAGCACCAGTTGTCCATTTTTGTGAGGCCTTTTTGTAGGATGTATGTGTCCGCTGGTGTATCGACTATGGCGCCTAGTTTGCAGTCATCTGCGAACTTTGTCAGCCACAGCCCTCCCATGTTTGCTTTAACATCTGAGAAATAAATGCCGAACAAGAGGGGTCCCAGGACAGATCCCTGTGGGACACCACTTGTGACTGGCTTTGAGTCTGACATTGCTCCAGCGATTTTAACTTTATGGGTTCTGTCCTTTAGCCAGTTTGCAACCCATCTAGTGACATAAGGGTTTACGTTTAAGCTGTTGAGCTTATCTATGATGCCTGAGTGGGGTATTGTGTCGAAGGCCTTAGCCAAGTCCAGGTAGGCTGTATGGACTGCTTTGCCCTCATCAATGGCTCTAGTGACTGTGTCGAAAAAGTCAACCAGGTTCAAAAGACAGGATCTGCCTTTTACAAAGCCAAGCTGGGTGGGGTCAAGTGTCTGTAGGTCCCCTATGTCTCTGGTTATGAGTTCCATAATGATTCTTTCCATAGCTTTGCAGACCAGGCTGGTTAAGCTTATGGGGCGGTAGTTCCCAGGGTCTGTAGAGGTACCCCCTTTGTGGAGTGGGACCACTGTTGCTGTACGCCAGTGTTCAGGTACATATCCTGTAGTAAGGCTAAGGTTAAATAGCATTTTTATGTGTGGGTTTAGCTCCTCTTGGAGTTCACGTAGCACGCAACCCGGGATACCGTCAGGTCCCATTGATGCTGTGTTTTTAGCTTTGTTGAGGGCAGTTCTCACTTGGACATCTGAGATGACAGGGAGATTACATTCAGCAACATTGTTGCAATTTAAGAATATCTAGTAGCAAAGTGGTCTACCCAGGTGCTTGCAGCACTAGTAGTAGTGGAGTAACCCCCCCCCCCATTGGCAACATTTTGTTTGTAAGCTCTTTTTTGAATTAGCTAAAGGGAAGCAGTCATTAAAAACGTACCCCACTCCTGGCCATTTTTTACCTGCTCTCCCCAGTTTAGAACTTACTGATTGACTCTGTAGGATCTCTCTCTTAAGTCTTGTGGTGGCTGGGCCCCACTCCGTTCGCCTCGCTATGCTCGGCTCACTCCGATCCCCTACCCTGGCCCCATTTCCCACCCACCCCACTACATCTAGATTTATTCTAACCCTAAGTTACCTGACCACTCCCCACAGCCAATCAACAACATCCCATAACACACCCCTAGAATTTCTCTACTACATAATAACACCACTTGCATCCACTTACAAACAAAAACTAACCATGCTAACCTTACTTTCATCTCTCCTACTTGCCCTCTCAACCCTAACCTATATCACATCCTTGCACACATACACACCCCTGCCACATAGCACCTACCATACTACACTTACCTTCACACCTGCCACTACACACACAACCTTCCTTATCACCCCATCATTATTTAGCAACAACACTATACTATTTTTACAAACCAAGTACATCCCACTATCTAACAATAGAAAAACATTATGTAAAATCCACATAGACATTCAACTAACTATCAAGCTTCAACATTTTCTTAAGAAATACCTCCTTACCTCTGGTGTCATCCAGCCAAACCCAGGCCCAAACAACATTATACCCCCAAACAAACACCCTGCTGATCTCCTCATCATAAACCTTAACTCCCGTAGTATATCTAACAAACTTCCTCACTTACATACACTCATAACTCGCTACTCACCCGACATTCTCACTATAACAGAAACCTGGCTAAAACCTAACACACAAAATGAAGAGATCCTCCCTCCAGGTTATAATATCCTATGTCTAGATAGAACAGGGAAAAAGGCAGGGGCATTGCAATTGTTTACAAAACTTCTATCTCTCTCCAACCTCTTTTAACCCCACTACCAATATTTAATAATGCCGAGACCATTGGGTCTGTGTTACTCATAAATAACAAAAAGAGTATCATTATTTTATGCACATATATCCCTCCAGGCAAAAACTCTCAAACAATTGAGGATATTCTACAATGGTCTAAAGATAATTTCCCACAGGAGACTATTATACTAGGAGATCTAAGCATGGACTTGCAATCCTGTAACTCAAAAAAACCCACTAACCACATAAACTTGTATGACTTCACCCAACTCATTCAAGAACCTGCTAGGCTTGACAAAAAAGTCTCATAAAGAATCAATATTGGATTGGACATTAGTTAACTACCCTGCAAATAATTATCAAGTAGGTAATCTACCAGATGGACTTAGCGATCATCTTCCTACTTTTCTCCTAAGGAAACGGACTAATACTACAAAAACTACAGTCTACAGACAATCCAAAATTATCATAATGTCAATCCACTAGAACTCAACACTTTGTTAAAAAAATGTAATTGGAATCCACTTCGTAACCTTGATCTGGACCATGCAGTTGACTATTTTAACAATACTCTGATTAACATCCTCAATTCTATTGCTCCTGTAAGGAAAATAAGAACCAAGCAAAACCATGTCCCATGGCTCACCAAGTCCACTAGAGACCTAATGAAAACCAGAGACAAGGCATGGAAAGCTTAGAAAAAAAATACCACTCCCCTAGCTAAACAAAACTATCAATACCTTAGAAACCAAGTAAAAATACAAACAAAGCATGGTAAACAAAAATACTTCTTAGATATGCAAAATAAACACTCCGATAACCCCCAAAAATATTGGCATGCTATAAACTCCCTATTAAAACCAGGCAAAACCTCCACACCAGCACTCTCCTCCACCACTACAAAATCAAATAGTGAAATAGCCTCCCATTTTAATCACCACTTTACTGAATCCATCATATCACTATCAACCCAACTTTCAAAAAAATACCTTCCCATGTATACCAAAACCTACTAACAACATAACTTCCTTTTTCTTCTCACATGTCTCAACCTCCACAATAAAAAAATACCTTTTAAAACTGAAACCCACTTCTCTTGCAGTGGATGGCATACCTGCTCAATTCCTAAAAATGACTGCCGACTCTCTGTCCTATCCTGTCTCTATCTTAATCAACCGCTCCATTCAAGAATCTTATATCCCTCAACTCTGAAAAGTCTCTTACATTATTCCACTTCACAAAGGTGGAAATTCCTATGAGTTCTCTAACTATTGCCCCATAGCGATTCTGTCTCCCTTATCAAAAATACTTGAAAAATGCATACATTCACAAGTGATGCATTTCCTCAACTCAAACAAGACCTTCTCCTCTACACAACATGGTTTTCGTCCACACCACTGCCCTCCTATCTTTCACAAACCTAGTTAACCAACACAGAAATAATAACATGTTTGTATCCACCATATTTCTGGACCTCTCTAAGGCATTCAATATGGTTTCCCACACCATTCTAACAGATATTCTTACCTCTCTATCCTTTGCTCCTAACACTGTTGCATGGTTTAAAAACTACCTAACAGCCCATCAACAGGCTGTCCAGTGGCAAGGAGTCCTATCATCCTTACTGCCAACATCAATTGGTGTACCTCAAGACTCCATACTGGGCTCTCTCCTGTTTTCTATCTTTACTAATAACCTACATACCTCTACTCTACAGGCCTCACTCATACAATACAGATGACTCCACATTGATCTGCTCTGCCCCAACCCTTACTGCCCTTCAACATATTGCCCAAAATCTTTTAGCGCAGTGGAGAAATGGATCACAAATATTCAACTTATACTAAATCCTAACAAAACAAAACTACTTCTATTCACCCCAAACAAATCCAAAGCCACCCCACTCTCCTTCTCTATCCTTGCTAATAATGGGACTGTCATCTCCCCTTCTCTTCACACCAAGCTGCTGGGCATTGAAATTGATAACAACTTACACTTTGACATCTACATCTCCCAAACTATCAAAAAAGTACATAAAAAATGGGGTCCCCTTACAGACAAAAATACTTTCTAACAGATCAAGCTAGGGTCACCTTAGCTCAAACCCACCTTCTCTCCACACTCATGTATGCAGCACCAATTCTCACCTATGTCAGAAAATCTGATCTCAGCAAACTAGAGTCATGTTATAACAACATTGCTAAATTTGCTAAAGATTCCCCCTTTAGAACTCACCACTGTATACCTCTCAGGCAACTTCATTGGCTTGAACTTCCACAGCTACTAACCTACCACCAACTTGTTATAGCCTATAATATCCGAAGATATCCTGACAGAACCCCAGCCCTTAAAGAACTAATAAGTAACTACATACCAAATCGGTCATTCCGCTCTGCCAATAAATCATTCCTCTCCATCTCTTCAGCTAATAACACAGCAGGTAAAGCTTTGTTTTCTCATTGTATAGTAAAGTATTGGAATAACCTCCCTCACTCAGTTATTTCAGCACCAAACACAAAACAATTCAAACACTCCCTTAAGTCTCATCTTATTAATTCCTGGTTATGTCCATGTGTTACATAAAGACAAATAAACTACCTTTCTTTCTCATCCTAAAACCATTAAACATGGACATAGAAAATATTAGTTGTATGTTAATCTAAGAAAAAAACAGTAAATTAATCCCTTGCCTTAACAATTTTTTGAACTATTAATCTATAGTCTACTTGTAAAGTTTGTTTTGAAAATATGTTTAAAGAATGTCCTTGTACTCTGATCTATTATGTCATTGCTTCACAGTCTCACTAACTGGTTTATCACTGATGTGTAAATACCTGTTGTCTCTGTAATTAATTAAGTGGAGCTTTTCTCCCTGGGCCTCTGCTTTAAATGGACCTTGTCCAGTCGGACCATCCTGGTTAACAAATGTAAAATAAATAAATAAAAAAATAAAATAAATAAAATATAGACTCCACATTCACCAGACTGGAAAAGAACATGTAAGCTGCTTGTCCGGTACCAAGATCTGTGATGTTACAAGGGCTTTAAGGACCCTTAAGTTAAGCAAATATGAGTAAGACCTAGTGGTGATCCATGTGGGAGAGAATGACTTGAGGCGATCCACCCAGATGGACATGCAGAGATATTTCATGGATCTTACTATGACTGTGATCGAAGTAGGAAAGACACTGGTCTTGAGAAGTAGCTTTTCTCCACTGTGAATGATGCCTAGATACCAAGATAAGATAATAAGAGTTAACAACTGACTATCTAATTGGTGTAATTCTAAAGGGGTCCACTATGTGTTAGTTTGGGATGACATGATAGATAAGATCTCCTGTTTTGCCATGGATGGATTGCACCTCTCATACCAGGGCTTCTGCATACTGGCTAAAACCTTTGCTGTCTCCATAGTGCCTTTTTATACAGTCTCCACTGCTGGACAGTTCTACATAACAAACTCACACTCAAATTTGGACAAAAATATGGTGGCACTACTCAGTGCTAGGGGTCTCTGTTGTAACATAATCACATTCATATTTGCATAGTTACTGAGACATAGTTTCAATGATTATCAAGTAGGTAATCTACCAGATGGACTTAGCGATCATCTTCCTACTTTTCTCCTAAGGAAACGGACTAATACTACAAAAACTACAGTCTACAGACAATCCAAAATTATCATAATGTCAATCCACTAGAACTCAACACTTTGTTAAAAAAATGTAATTGGAATCCACTTCGTAACCTTGATCTGGACCATGCAGTTGACTATTTTAACAATACTCTGATTAACATCCTCAATTCTATTGCTCCTGTAAGGAAAATAAGAACCAAGCAAAACCATGTCCCATGGCTCACCAAGTCCACTAGAGACCTAATGAAAACCAGAGACAAGGCATGGAAAGCTTAGAAAAAAAATACCACTCCCCTAGCTAAACAAAACTATCAATACCTTAGAAACCAAGTAAAATACAAACAAAGCATGGTAAACAAAAATACTTCTTAGATATGCAAAATAAACACTCCGATAACCCCCAAAAATATTGGCATGCTATAAACTCCCTATTAAAACCAGGCAAAACCTCCACACCAGCACTCTCCTCCACCACTACAAAATCAAATAGTGAAATAGCCTCCCATTTTAATCACCACTTTACTGAATCCATCATATCACTATCAACCCAACTTTCAAAAAAATACCTTCCCATGTATACCAAAACCTACTAACAACATAACTTCCTTTTTCTTCTCACATGTCTCAACCTCCACAATAAAAAAATACCTTTTAAAACTGAAACCCACTTCTCTTGCAGTGGATGGCATACCTGCTCAATTCCTAAAAATGACTGCCGACTCTCTGTCCTATCCTGTCTCTATCTTAATCAACCGCTCCATTCAAGAATCTTATATCCCTCAACTCTGAAAAGTCTCTTACATTATTCCACTTCACAAAGGTGGAAATTCCTATGAGTTCTCTAACTATTGCCCCATAGCGATTCTGTCTCCCTTATCAAAAATACTTGAAAAATGCATACATTCACAAGTGATGCATTTCCTCAACTCAAACAAGACCTTCTCCTCTACACAACATGGTTTTCGTCCACACCACTGCCCTCCTATCTTTCACAAACCTAGTTAACCAACACAGAAATAATAACATGTTTGTATCCACCATATTTCTGGACCTCTCTAAGGCATTCAATATGGTTTCCCACACCATTCTAACAGATATTCTTACCTCTCTATCCTTTGCTCCTAACACTGTTGCATGGTTTAAAAACTACCTAACAGCCCATCAACAGGCTGTCCAGTGGCAAGGAGTCCTATCATCCTTACTGCCAACATCAATTGGTGTACCTCAAGACTCCATACTGGGCTCTCTCCTGTTTTCTATCTTTACTAATAACCTACATACCTCTACTCTACAGGCCTCACTCATACAATACGCAGATGACTCCACATTGATCTGCTCTGCCCCAACCCTTACTGCCCTTCAACATATTGCCCAAAAATCTTTTAGCGCAGTGGAGAAATGGATCACAAATATTCAACTTATACTAAATCCTAACAAAACAAAACTACTTCTATTCACCCCAAACAAATCCAAAGCCACCCCACTCTCCTTCTCTATCCTTGCTAATAATGGGACTGTCATCTCCCCTTCTCTTCACACCAAGCTGCTGGGCATTGAAATTGATAACAACTTACACTTTGACATCTACATCTCCCAAACTATCAAAAAAGTACATAAAAAATGGGGTCCCCTTACAGACAAAAATACTTTCTAACAGATCAAGCTAGGGTCACCTTAGCTCAAACCCACCTTCTCTCCACACTCATGTATGCAGCACCAATTCTCACCTATGTCAGAAAATCTGATCTCAGCAAACTAGAGTCATGTTATAACAACATTGCTAAATTTGCTAAAGATTCCCCCTTTAGAACTCACCACTGTATACCTCTCAGGCAACTTCATTGGCTTGAACTTCCACAGCTACTAACCTACCACCAACTTGTTATAGCCTATAATATCCGAAGATATCCTGACAGAACCCCAGCCCTTAAAGAACTAATAAGTAACTACATACCAAATCGGTCATTCCGCTCTGCCAATAAATCATTCCTCTCCATCTCTTCAGCTAATAACACAGCAGGTAAAGCTTTGTTTTCTCATTGTATAGTAAAGTATTGGAATAACCTCCCTCACTCAGTTATTTCAGCACCAAACACAAAACAATTCAAACACTCCCTTAAGTCTCATCTTATTAATTCCTGGTTATGTCCATGTGTTACATAAAGACAAATAAACTACCTTTCTTTCTCATCCTAAAACCATTAAACATGGACATAGAAAATATTAGTTGTATGTTAATCTAAGAAAAAAACAGTAAATTAATCCCTTGCCTTAACAATTTTTTGAACTATTAATCTATAGTCTACTTGTAAAGTTTGTTTTGAAAATATGTTTAAAGAATGTCCTTGTACTCTGATCTATTATGTCATTGCTTCACAGTCTCACTAACTGGTTTATCACTGATGTGTAAATACCTGTTGTCTCTGTAATTAATTAAGTGGAGCTTTTCTCCCTGGGCCTCTGCTGAAAATGGACCTTGTCCAGTCGGACCATCCTGGTTAACAAATGTAAAATAAATAAATAAAAAAATAAAATAAATAAAATATAGACTCCACATTCACCAGACTGGAAAAGAACATGTAAGCTGCTTGTCCGGTACCAAGATCTGTGATGTTACAAGGGCTTTAAGGACCCTTAAGTTAAGCAAATATGAGTAAGACCTAGTGGTGATCCAGGTGGGAGAGAATGACTTGAGGCGATCCACCCAGATGGACATGCAGAGATATTTCATGGATCTTACTATGACTGTGATCGAAGTAGGAAAGACACTGGTCTTGAGAAGTAGCTTTTCTCCACTGTGAATGATGCCTAGATACCAAGATAAGATAATAAGAGTTAACAACTGACTATCTAATTGGTGTAATTCTAAAGGGGTCCACTATGTGTTAGTTTGGGATGACATGATAGATAAGATCTCCTGTTTTGCCATGGATGGATTGCACCTCTCATACCAGGGCTTCTGCATACTGGCTAAAACCTTTGCTGTCTCCATAGTGCCTTTTTATACAGTCTCCACTGCTGGACAGTTCTACATAACAAACTCACACTCAAATTTGGACAAAAATATGGTGGCACTACTCAGTGCTAGGGGTCTCTGTTGTAACATAATCACATTCATATTTGCATAGTTACTGAGACATAGTTTCAATGAAATCACAGCACTCTCTCTTTAGTAAGTTTGGCCTCTATTATGCCTTCAAACCCTTGAATCACTATGGGGGAGTATCTGTACTCATTAAAAAAACAACTACATGACATCAAATTACCCAAAACCCTATCTTGGAGCTCCTTAGATCCATATCAACCAACAAATTCAGCTATTATTTCATTGCTCATTACAAATCCCCATCAATGTCCCTCAAAGATCACGAAAATTACCTTAACACCACTGAGGCATTAAATAGTAAACCTAATACCTTCTTGCCGGAGGACTTCAATTACTCAAACATTGATTGGCACACCTCTAAAAATAGTTACGATTGGTGTTTCCTTGATTTTGTTAACACCAACACATTGGAGCAAATTGCAAAACTACTCTCTGGATGTTCTAACATCCTTTTATTGGTCATTACCAACCTAGCCCCACAGCTGAACCCCACCTCCACATCTCCTCATCCCCAGTTAAATCTGACTACAGATTGGTCATTTTTTTCTTTGTCAAGCCTAGTTGTACTACCACATTAACAAATGAGACCATATTTTGGGACTACTCCAGGCCAAACCTACTTCAGTTTGCAGAAGACATATACAAATTGCCCAACAATCCCTAAGATGTAGACCCATCTAGGAGGGCTGCCACATTTACCTCTGACTTTTATCATCACCTAAGCAGCTGCATAGAAAAGTCAGTACCCATCCACCTTAAAAATAATGGAAATTTCAGGAATAAACCTCTCTGGTGAAACTCCCATAATGATAACATGTATAACAAAAGAAGGAAAATAATGAAAATTTGCAAGAAATTCCAATCCCCCCCTCCTCCATGTCACAACCACACCGAAACATGCCAGCAAAGAATTTAAGAGTACTATTAGAAAATATAAAGGTCAGTACAAACATATGGTTGCCATAGATACTAATACAGACTACAAACATTTCTTCAACTATGTCAGAAAGATAAGGAATAATGTCCAACAATGCATTAAACTCATCCAAAATAATATCACATACTCTGATCCTAAGGATATAGCCAATATATTAGAAGACAAATTTAGTGCTAAATATACCCCACCTACTCACACTATCCATAAAAATTTAGTTTCCTGTGAAATCATCCTGAGACAAGTCTTAGAATTTCTGTCAAAAGGTAAAAGTAATACATCCATGGAGCTAGGCAACATACCAGGTTGCATTATTAGCAGTACTAGGTGTGCACTATCTGAGCCTCTATTTAAATTGTTTAACCACACAGCTAGTCTACAGGAGTTTTGCTTGATACCCAGAGAGCAGTCACTGTGAACTCTCCCCCTTCAGACGGATGGCCTTTTACAGACCCAGGTAATTATAGGCCTATCAGCTTCACCAGCCATTTATTCAAAGCCATGAAAGATATCATAGCAGATCTCATTAATGAAACCACAGGCAACTTAACTGAACTAGACCCCACACAGTTTGATTTTACAAAAGGCAGGTCCTGTCTCTTGAACCTAGTAAGCATCTTTGAAAAGAGTACATAGGCTGTGGTCAATGGTCATTCTGTGCAGACTGCTTATCTCAACCTGTTCAAGGCTTTTTATTCTCTTCCCCACATTAGAATTACTGAAAAATTAGACAAACTGAATGTAAACTGCTATGTTATCCACTGGATTTCAAATTGTCTGTCCAACAGATTGTTGGTATGAAGATATGTGCACGCTCTGATTGTAAATTTGCAATGAGGAGAGTGCCACAGGGATCTGGGCTAGGTTCTCACCTATTTGGCATTTAAAGTGTGGTGATCAAGTTTGCCAATGACTGCAAGCTGGATATTGCCATCCTCTCATCCACTGATTCTGAATAGCTCTAACAAAGGCTGGAATGTTCACATAACTGGTGTACTAAACTTGGTCTAAAGCTAAATGCAAAAAAAGTGCAGCATAGTTAATCGAATAAGAGATAGTTGTGTACATGAGTACTTAGGTCTCTTATGACTGTCTCTGTCTGAAAAGGAATATGATTTATAACATATGAATTGGAAGCAGCTTTATTTCTGAATGCTACTATCCTGCACTTTTTTTGCATTAAGTGCAGCACAGTAGCATTTGGCAAAAAAGCCGCTTCCGATTCGTATGTTATAAATGGTACTCCAATTCAGACAGAGATGGTCATAAGAGACCTTGCTACTTATGTGGACAACTATCTCATGTTCGATCAATATGTTTTCACCATATTCAGGAAATCTTTCTAAATGGCCTAGTTAATAACCAAGGGAATATCTATATTATTCCCTTATCAGATGCATCACTGAATATCTGGTAAATTTTGTTCAACTGAAAAGACCACAAAGATTTCTAACCAAGAAAATTAAAAGTCTTAGATCCTTCAACCACCCTGAAAGATTATCCTGTCTCTCCTTATACTCCCAGTCCCCTACCAGCTGCTCAGAGGTGACCTGTGTCTAGCTTTCTGAGCCAAAAAAGACCTTACCCAAGAAAACTGAAAGTCTTAAATCCTCAACTGTTCAGAAAGATTAGCCTGAATCTTCCTATAGTCAGTACCCTAGCAGATACTCAGAGGTGAAGTGTGTCTAGCTTTTCAAGCCATGAAAGACCCAATCCTATTTGACCTCCTATTTCTTTGCAAAATGAGTGAAGACCCGCACTGGAGACCTAAATATACACCAAAACATAAATCAGACTAGTTGGAGGGATACGTTCCTAACACAACATATTTCCAGCAAATGGAATATTTTGCCACTACAGGTCAAACAAAGTATTACTTTGACTACCCTTAAGATTAGTCTTGATGACTGAATTGGCAGACACAAATTTACACCAGGCTGATTATGTAAAGCCCTGGTCAGTTTGGAAGGCAAGCAGTATTGCGTGTTTGACAAGGGTGGCAAGAACTTTTAAGTCTGTCTGCTTAATGGTGCATATAGCTAAGGATCTTATGGTCCCCATGATTGTTTGCCTAGTATTATTTCTATGTTCCTATGTTTTTCTGGTATGTGTAAATTAATATAGTTAAATGATATGCAATACACCTAAGAGTTTTCAAATCAAAATTTCACAGGAGTTTTTTTTTTACATATGCAAACAGCAAATCCCTGGTTCACTTCTCTGATATAATAAGTTTATGTTTGTCCAGTGGTGGTTCATGCTATTAGACTGCAGGACTGCAGCCCCCCCCCAGCTGAAAACCAAAATAATAAAAATCCCAGAACTCATGCATGCGTGCGTGAAAACTCGAATCCAAACTGCTGTTTAACCATTCCGAATTCAGAAGACGGCAGCAGCCTTACAGATGCCCCAGACATCTATGTGGTTACAACTGCTTAGACTAGAAGGGGATCGGGCTACAAGGTCTACAGAATGTGCATGCTCAGAACGCATAGAGGCAGTGCACACATGCGTGCTCGGCTTTCCGGTGCTGAGAAAAGGAGCTTGGGGAACTGGCTTATGGAGGAAATGGGACTACTGATTGCTTTTGCTTTGAATGAGGCTTATGGAGGAAATGGGTGGCTGCTTTTGTTTTGAATGTGGCTTATGGATGAAACAGCTGACTGCTTTTGCTTTGAATGAAGCTTGGCGAACATGGATTTGGGACAGAGTAATCTCCAGGTGCTTGCTTTAGTGTGTGTGTATAAAATGCCCCAGTTAACTATAACTGGTGGCTAGAGAGAATAACTCAAGTTCAAACTCTCAACCTCAGGTGCAGGTCGCAAGAACCTGAATTCTGTACCCACCACCACTTGTGAAAAGCATTCAGATTTTTGCCTAATATTTATGTTCTGTTCTGTTCCTCATAAAATCTGTGATTTTCTGGATTTTCAGACATTTGAATTTCAGACTTCATATTCTTCAGAAAGTACATGGTAACACAAAACATTTTATTCTAGCAGTTTTATAAGTTTATAAGATCAATATTTGAAAATTGTCCCTATTTTTTGGGCTGTATTCCCCCATTATTGGCTTTGTGCAGGTTTTTTTGTGGTAAGAGGTTGAGAGTTATGGTGAGAACTGAATTCACTAAATGATAGCCATTTAAGTTTTAGTCTTCCTGCTGATTTGGCATAGTGGTAGGTTGCTCTGACTGTAGTACACAGGATCCTGGCTTCAAGCCTTGGCAGTGAAATGCATGGTGGTAGCACAGCATTTTATTCCAGCAACTTTCCAAGGTTATACAAGTGATGTTTAAAATATGTCCCTAGTTTTTGGGCTTTTGTCCCACCCCCAAATAAATTTTGGCTTTTTTCAGATTTCTTGTGCTCATGTGCTGCAAAGTTGAGAGATACAGTTGAGGGTCAAGAGGATTTTACAAGGAGCTAAGAACTTCAGGGGAAGAGAAGTTTAGTGTTGCTTATGCAGAGCCTACTTGCATTGTTAATAACACAACAGGTAGTGTACTTGCTTTCAATGCAGAAGGCTGTGGGTTCTACTCCCAAGGTGCATTACTGTATTGTGTGCTGTACTTTTAAAGGTGGTGGATGCTGCAATCCTGAGAATGTCCTCTTTGGCAGAGATACATAGTAACTATCAACCTGTTATCAGTTTGCCACCCATTCCCTTTTGAAATATTACGAGCTTATCATTTTTTTAATGTAGCATGGGTAACTTATTCTTCAAGGGCAACAGGCACTTTATTTGTAGATGAAACAATGAAATATAAAGGTGTTTGCTAGCAGCAACCTCTTCATTAGTTACAGATCTCTTTAATGTGGAATTATTTAGATGACATTTACTTCTACAGAGATTGTGCATATTTACTGATACTGGTGGATTGTAGAAGTTTGAGTAGACTTTTATGATGGAAATGTTCTAAATTGGGCAGTTTTGTCATTATTGTTGCATGCATTTTGCTTCATTGTTTACTGGAAAAATGTTAAAAACAATAAATTTAAAATGCAATCTAACAACTGTACTGTATTATACAAGGAATATAATTTAATATAATCAGGAAGGTGCATCAAAGAACATATGTATGTTTTGTGTGCAAAGGGCCTATGATTTGAAAACACTCCAAAGTTAATCTTTATCTGCCACTGGCCAGATGTATTTTCTTTGAATGTGGGTTTCAATGCTGTTTCAATGAATGTGAGTTTCAAGGGAAGAGAAGTTTTAATGCTAAGTCTATTTTCATTGTGAGACTGCATTGCTTTGTTTAGCAGATGTCTATTAGTGTTTGTGCTGAAAAATGTAAAAATAAAACTTATAAATGAGATCCAAATCATTGTAGAAGTAAAGCAGTATGCACATTACATTGTTTATGGTAAATGGAGTGAAATAGCCAAGTAATGGGACATTGGAATGGCTGCAGGGCGAGGCCCGTTCGACTATGATTTTGTGAGGGGGGAAGGGCAGTGAACTCAAAGACAGCCTTGGCTGAACTATACCTTTCAACAGCCCAGATTATCACAGAATGAATAGATTTTTGATTCTTATTTTTTAGTTTGTTCCTCATAAAATTTGTGGTTTTCTGGAAAATCATTTAGGAATGAAGTCACTAAATAATGACAGACATTGAGTTTCAGATTTCATACTCTTCAGAAAAATGCATGCTAAAGCAAGACCTGTTATTCTATCAACTGTCTAAGTTTATACAACAGCACTTTTTAGTACTGTCTGTATGTTCCCCCAATATATATGCCCTTGTCCAGATTTCCTGTGTTAAGAGGTTGAGAGGTACATGCAAATAAATTGCTTTATAGAATTAGGTATATCCAAACTTCTCAAATGTTCCTGACTTTGGCTCAAAATGTTGGTCTCCTCCTAATAATCCCTCCACAAAATGGCAATTTTGAAAGAAAATGTGGAGGGTTTATAATTAAGAAGTAATTATAAGGATCAGAGTTATAGATTATTTTTATTTCAGAAATGCATGTAGATTATCTTATTTTGTCAGCTGCTCAACTTAACAGTACTAATATTAAAAAGTGTCCCTTCTTTGACAGGTTCCCATTTGTATTGTGTGGCTATTTTATATTTTTGCATCAAATTCTTGGTCCATTTTTCATAAAATTGTGGTTTTCTGGCAAATTAGTGGAACATCATTAATGACTGAAGTTAGAAAATAATGACAGACATTTGAGTTTCAGATTTCATACCCTTCAGAAAATTCATACTAATGCAAGACCTACTATTCTATTATCTTTCTAATTTTATAAGAGCAATATTTAAAAATTGTCCTTATTTTGGGCCTTTGTCCCATTTCTATTTATAGCTTTGTCCAGATTTCTTGCTCTGAGGTTGAGAGGTATGAAAAATGTTTCAGGGCCATCACCATCAGCCAGAGAAATTTCAAACTGTGACATGCTTCTTGCAACCCACTCCTCCATGTAGTGACTCTGGATGTGTGCAAGCAAGGCAAGGAGCAGTTATGCAGTGTAAGTGCACAGAGTATCCCCCCATCCAAGGTAGACACAAGTACTACAGTGGCTTTTCATCTGTCCTTGATTTTGCAGAATGTTCTGGTTTTCTGTCATATTTTTATGCTGTTGATTTATGGTTATTATTATTCAGAAAGTGCATATTGTTGCACTGCCTGTTGCTCTGTGTTTAAGTAGCAATGCTTTAATGACCATCAGGTAAGCTTGTCTGAGATTGTAAGATGCAAGTAAGCTTTAATAAGCATACTGTTAAAGAATTACCAACACTGAAACTTTTTGTTGTTGCCATGCAGAGAATATTTACATAACTAGATAACATATAAGCCTTAGGTATTAAAGGACAGGATTACAGTATTTTCAGAAGCTCACTACATTTGCTGGAGACTTGCAGTCATCTTTGCAGTCTTTGCCAGTAACCTAAACAGAATGCCAATCTATCATGTGTGGTCCGTAACCTGTGCAGTAAGCCTTTAAGCAATTTATCTTGAGCTTGTTTCTTGTTTGCTGTTCATTTTTTACTTTGATCATGTTTTCCCCATGAAACAAGTAGATAGTTGTTGTCAGGCAGCAGGTCTTTGTTAGATAAGAAACATTTTTACAAGTGGGGTTGTCACAGAGATTGATACATTCAGCATGTTACTTGGTACTTTTATTAAGTTGAATATAAATTATAATTAGAACTGCAGTGCAAGAAGAAGTGGTTTGAGCTCAGTGCTGCTTGTTTTTTTATACTTGATTTTGACTGGCATCCCAGTAATAGGTTCATAGGTTCATAAGTTGATACTAGGCTATCGGCCCTTGGGCTTATACAAGCCTAGCCATAACAATTCCCTGGCTATTTCTTCCCACAATATTTACTTCCCTGGACCCCTGTCTAGCAGGGTGACTGATGTGATCCCTGGGGTAAATTTTCTCTCTCCCATCCAGTCATCATGGTTACTTTTGAAGAGGGCCAAGGAGGTGCTCTGCTTGACATGTATGGGCAGTCTATTCCAGAGTATGGGGAGTCTCTGGGTCAGGAACCTATCCCTCCTCCATGTTTTGTTCATTGTGATGACAAGGTTTAGGTCCCTGGAACGTGTGGCTCTGATGGATTGAGATTTCTTTAAGTGTAGCACGTTCAACAGCTCTGGGTTTGGCATGGCCTTGTATGTTAAGCAGAGATCACCTCTGAGTAGATGATATGCGACAGAGTATAGCTGGAGTTTTTTTAGTCGGTCAGTATAGGGCATCTGCTTTAGGCCTGTGATTCTTTTAGTGAGGTGTTTCTGCAGCCTTTCCAGTTGTTGCAGATGTCTTGTGAGGTACATACCAAATGGGGTGTTGTCCTCTATGATGGGTCTAATGAGGGATGAGTACAGTGGGACAATGCCCTCATTTTTTCTGGATGAAAAGCCCTTAGTGATGAGGTGTGCCACTTAGAAGGATTTCCTGGCTGTTGTGGCGATGTGGTCATCAAAGGTGAGACCACGGTCCACCTGTGTTCCTAAGTCTCTTATCACACTTTCAGTGTTTAGTGTACTGCCACCTATGTGGTAATTCATGGGTACATGTTTTTTCCCAAAGGGGATAACTATACACTTCTTGGCACTTGAGGTTGAGCCCATGGCTCTGGCACCAAGCATCTGTTTCTGTAAGGCCCTTTTGTAGAATATCCACATCATTTGGGGATAAAAAATGGCTCCCAGTTTGCAGTCATCTGCAAACTTTGTTAGCCAGAGTCCCTCAGTGTTGGCCTGTACTTCAGAGAAGTAGATGCCAAACAAGAGTGGTCCCAGGACTGAACCCTGAGGTACTCCACATGTCACTTGTCTGGAGCTGGATTTGGAGTCAGTTACTTTTACAGTGTGGGTTATGTCAGTAAGCCAGTTGGCAACCCATTGAGTGACAAAGGGATTTATTCCCAGCTTAGTAAGTGTATCTATGATTCCGGAGTGGGAGATGGTGTTGAAGGCCTTGGTGAGGTCCAGATAGGTTGTGTGCACTGCCTTACCCTCATCCACGGCTCTGGAAACTGATTTGAAGAAGTCAATCAGGTTCAGGAAACACGATCAGCCCTTCATGAAACCAAACTGGGTGAGGTCCAGTGTTTGAAGGTTGCCAATGTCTTTGTTTATAAGTTCCATGATAATACATTCCATGGCCTTGCAGATCAGGCTTGTTAGACTAATGGGATGGTAGTTCCCAGGATCCAAGGTGGATCCCCCTTTGTGGAGTGGGATAATTGTAGCTGTGCGCCACTCAGTGAGCACAAAGCCTGAGGTGAGGTTATGATTAAACATGACACTTAGGTGAGATGACAGTTCATTTTGTATTTAAAACATAATTTATTTTTTCATGCCTCACAAACTTTTTGTTTTCATCTAGATATTAAGTAAGCTGTCATGTAGCCAATACTTTGAAGTATTTTGTTTTTCTTCTACACTTCATTTTGTTTTGATTGGACTCTTTTAAAGTCCCACTTTTTGTGGTTTTGAGCATAGCTCTGCCCCTTTCTAAGTTGGTCACACCCTTTCCCATTGACCCTACCCATTCAAGTGTCTCCTGCAGCCCCCTTTTGATTTGAAGTCACCAACCGCCACTGTATTTGTCACATTTCAAAACTGTCTCAAAGACTTAAATATTTATTTTAGAAATGTCCTTTCTTTATTACTTTTTGTAAGTTATGGAGAGTTCTCCTGCCTCTTTGTGTTTTCCAAATCTTCTTCTGTTTTTTTCCCAGTTAGGGGTCGCCACAGAGGATCACCTGTCCACTCATGATTGGCAGTGGAGTTTTAAAGTGTCGAGTTGCCAGCCCGGTGCCCAACCTTCCACAGAAGGCACACACATGCACCCACTCACACCTAGGGCCAATTTAGGGTGTCCAATCCACCTACAGCATGTCTTTGGGATGTGGGAGGAAACTGGAGCACCCAGAAAAAACCCAAGTGGCCACAGGGAGGACATGCAGACTCTGCACAGAAGGCACCCCAGCTGAGGATCGAACCAGCAAACCTCTTGCTGTGAGGCAGCAACACTAACCACTGCACCACCGTGGCCATCCCCTTTGTGATTTCCAAATAATATCTTAAATTTCGTTGCATCTCTTCCTCAGATTCACAATGGCTAGATCATTGATTTGATCCTGTAAAATATAGTGACATACAAACAAGTGCTGTTCTCCGGTTGTGTAACTCTTTATACTATTTTCTGTGGGTATTCACACATTTCTAATATTACACTAGTTAATATTAATAACAAAACATTGGAAGATATAGATTTGGATGAATTATTTGTGGTGTTTTACTTTACAACTCAGATATATAGACATACACATAAAGAGTGAATGGTGTGCGTGTGTGAGTGAGTGGATCCATCCATCTGTCTTTGTCTCTATGGGAACTAATCCAACAGATGTATACAGACACTGGAAACACTCAATGAAGTAGAAGCTTTTAATATTCCCCAATATGCACAGAGCTTTCAGGTACGGCTACCCTTCTTCAGTGTGATAACAAAAGACTGCATTTAACACAATGACGTCAATATATAATTAATTAACAAGATCACATAATACAGGCAAGAAAATTTTTAAAGAGCAAGTACACTCATCACAAGCGAAGATAAATGCATTCAAAACATGTGCAGACAAGTACATATAACAGAAATTAAAAATAAAAATATATATAAAAAACATTTAAAATTAAAATCAGGGAAGTGTGTGAAAAATACATTTAAACTGCATATAAAATATTAATAAACTACTAGCATAGAATATCCTCTTTCCTTTTCAATAGAGGTTTTATACTAACTTTTGCATTAATTCCAGAGTTAGCTAGCAGCTGTGTAATCCAGTTATATTCAGAGACCTCTAATTTATTATTTAGGTCTCCACCTCTTATACTCTTTGAAACAATCTGCATCACTCTGAATTTAAATTTATGGTTACTCCCTTTTTCTAAATATGTTTATTTAAAGCATTGGTTGTAACACATCTTTGTATCTCAGAAATGTGTTCAGTTATACGATCTTTAAGCTTACGTGTGCTTTTGCCTACATAAAATGCTGGACAAACAGTGCACGTAGCTAAGCAAACAATAATTATGGTACTGCAAGTAGCACAACAGCTGAAGCTAAATTTCTTATTTGTTTTTGGGTATATAAAGCTATCATTAGTTATACTATAGTTACAGTTCACACAATTGTAACATAGAAATGTCCCAGACTTGCTCATCATAGGATTGATTTTAGTTGTGTTACAAGAAAAATCTTTATAACATAAATGCTTCCTAAGGTTAGGACAATTCCTATTTGCAAAGGTGGGTTTTGAGCCAATAATGGATTTAAGCTCTGGCGTACTCTCAAGAATGCCCCAAAATTTTTATATGATATTTTTCACTGTATTTGTCCTCGTACTGTAAGTTGTGGTATACCTTAAGTAATTTTGTTCTCTTCTCTGTGCTGAAACATTAGAATATATATTCTCTCCACCAAAATAAGGTCTAGTGAAACCGCTCCTATCTCTCAGGACTTCCAACTTTACCCCTTCCAAGATCTATCATAACCTCTTTCATTAAATTCTTTGATCATTTCATCCATCTGTTCAATGCATATCTCATTACTGGCATTCAGTCTACTTACTCTTAGCAACTGACTTCTACCCATACCTCTAAATATATGAGGGGCATGCATACTAGCAGATGTGTATACCTATTCACTTGGACATCCTTCTTTTATATAGATGTACTGATATTCTCTTTTGACTAATTTCACATCCAGAAAGCAAATCTCAGTGGCAAAAAAAGGAAGACTTAAATTAAGAAAGGTAGTGGTACTATCCAAATAGTCAATAAAGCTAGTCAACTCACATTCATTACCCCCCCAGATAAAAAAAAGTCATCCAAAAATTGCTTATAAAAGGTGACCTTGGACCTGAACTCTTGTGGTACATCAAATACAAACTATTCTTCCCACTGATGTAAAGTAAGGTTTGCAACGGATGTGCCCATTGCTACACCAGAGATTTGGAGGTATAACTGTTTGTTAAATATGAACAAATTGTTAGTCAATACTAACTCTAGCAATTCACAAAGTGTTTCAACTCCTGTATTGGATAGGTAAGTGTTATAATTTAAGAACCCACGTATAGCATCTAATCCATAGTCATTAGGGATGACTGTAAATAGAGTTGATGTCCAACGTAAGAAGAAGGAAGTCATTAATTCCCTCACAGATATGCCATTGATAGAAGTTTGTTAAAAAAATATTTACCATCTTCTATATAAAATTTTACTTTAACAAGATATTTACTATGCACAGACTGCAGGTAAAGAGATTGGGGTTCAGTAATCCATCCCCTGCCACAAACAATAGGGCACATAGGGGATGGGTCAGACTCTTGTGAATTTTAGGCAGAATAGAGGACAGGAATTACAGGACAGGGTACAGTAAAAAGTTAAATAAATCAATGGTTATATAATTCATAAGTTGTAAATCATAAATAGCCATGTTGATATGACTTATAAAAGTCGCCACACTAGAAAATTCAGTTCCCTTAAAAGTTCTCTCATCTGCTAGGAACTCGTACATTAAAGATATATTGTCATTCTTATCAAGAATGACAACAGCTACTACTTCATTGAGAATTTCCAGTGTCTGTGTACATCTGTTGGATTTGTTCTGTGGGTTTTGCAGACCTGGTTTACCTTTGTGTTGGTCTTTTTTCTGTTCTTATCTATGGGAACTGCCAGATAGCTTTAGAAATTCAACTCATTTTGCCAACCCTTGACTGATAAACTAATCAGTCTACATGAACCTTTTTGGAAGTCTTAGTATGGGATATGGCTTAAGTTCATAGGGTAAGTAGTAGGCAATCAGTCTGCATACCATTAAAAGCCTAGACAAATAAACTTGTTCGAAATTTCCTTCCATCCTCAAGGAGGGCAAGACAAGATAGATCAGGGGAGAATTTCAGGCTTCCCATCCAGTTATCAAGGTTTACCAAGAAGGTGGCAGAGGTGCTACTCTGCTTGACACGTAGTAGAAGTTTGGTACAGAGGAAAGGGATACATTGGGATATGTATCTAGCATGCCAGCATGTCTTATTTACCTGCAGAAGATTGTTTTTTAACCAGTTATTCTAAGTACCATTTGTTGTGTGAAAGAATAGAGGGTCTAAGAGGTTTGGCTATTTCATGCTCAAAAGGTTAGATACAGATCATCATGAAGGAGTCTGTAAGAAAGTGAGGTCCGGAGGGAGCAGCCAGTGTGTCTTGATAACTAAAATTTTTGAGGCCACAAATCTTCTTGGTTATGAATCTCTGAGGTGTCTCAAGCTGAGGGATACATTAAGAAAAATACATGCCAAAAGGTGGATTATATTCAATAATCAGTCTGATGACATATGAGTAAAGGGGAATAAAAGCAGAGATGCATTTAACATTACATGAGCTAGGTAGAATGGTATCCAAGTTATTATGGAGATATGATGTCGAAATTATACAGAATTATCAACAATGCCAAGATCCCTTCTGGCAGTGTGTGATTGCAGGGGAGTGTCACTTATATGGTATGGGAAAGGTTTTGCTTACCAGAATAAACTATTCTACATTTTTTCACATTTAATTTGACACTATTTTCCTTGCACTGATATTAACATGGTCTAATCCATTAACCTCCAAAAGCACTGCAACGAGGAGAAGCGATGCACCGGACAGCTCAGGATAAAATCATAAGTTTATTTACATAAAACGTATTGACAATATAACATTCTTGAATTTTATTCACTGTTAGTTTTTCTTCCATTTATTTTATTTCATTTGTATACATTTATAGAGATTAGATGTATATTGGGAATTGTGATACATCTTCACTATCTATTTTATATACTTTCTTTTAGGATTTTAGGAATTTACACTTCTATGAATTTTATATTTTCACTTTTATACATATTACATACATTATTTGTTTTACACTTATTCATTATATGATTTTAGGGTAATATATATTAAGTGTACTATTTATATTTATGTCACTAGAACTCTTTTCTGTCACCTATTCTCCTCAATTTTTTTGATTTTTAAAAAATTTTTTAGATTTTTAAGATTTTTCAGTAACTTCAGTACAGTTATTTATCTGATTCATGTATTGTAGAACTTTTTCCTACTATTGATTATATTCGTTGTTATTTTTATTTTGACCTCTTGAGGGGACTGTTGAATAATCTTTGATGAAAGCTGTTTTTCAAGGTTCAAGAATGTTATATTGTCAATACAATTTTATTATATATATATCTATCCAAGATTTTATAAGATTTCACATACTTTTAATAAGCTTGTATGTTCACATATTGTGTTTTTTCTTTATTATTCTGGCCATTAATTTTCTCTTCGGCTGCATGGAATGGTGTTTTCTAGAGTGGAAAAGATGTATCAGGCATGAAATTATTTATTCATGAGAAGGTTTTCTATTGGGAGATATGAATTAATTGTTTTACACCAATTAATATATATAATGGGTGTGAATTTTTATCTGTTGTCTGAAGAAGTCTGTGTGTTAGACGAAAAACGTGTTGTGCATTTTCATTACGTTTTATGTAAATAAACTTTGGATTTTATCCTGAGCTGTCTGGTGCATCGCTTCTCCTCGTTGCAGTGCTTTTGGAGGTTACTAGTTTTATCTGCACTGTTGTTCCTTGTCTGTGTTTAATGGTCTAATCCATGTTGGAATAAAAGTGAGTCAGGGAAAGATAAAATAACAGTACCCAGTTTATAGTCATCTGAAAGCTTTGATAATCATAAGCAAAGAGTGCTGGTCTGAAAGTCTAAGAAATAGATGCGAAATAGGAGAGGACCCAATACTGAGCATTATGATACACCACTAATACCATGGATCCTGTCAGCAGCAAGTTAGCTATCCACTACACAACATAATGATTTATATTCAAATTTACAAGTATGTCAATAATGTCTGCATGAGAAATAGTGTCACAGGCCTTGGCCAAGTCCAGATATGCTGTATTCTTTTTTTCAAATAAATAAATGAGGTTAAAGAGGCAAGACCATCCTTTGACAGAGTTGAACTCATGAGGAATTACAGTTAAGAGATTTTCAATGTCCAGATTAATGAAGTCTAAGATATGGTGCTACATAGCTTTATATATGAGGATAATCAGACTAATAGGTCTATACACATCAGGGTCCATGGTTGTACCATTCTTGTATAATGGCATTAAAAGTGCTGTTTTCCAGGCTTTGGGAATGTAATCAGTGGAGATCCTTAACAAGTTATGTAGGGGGTCCATATTTATCACTGAAAATCAGGAAACCAGTATATTATCAGGGCCCATAGATGAGATTTTTTAACTTTTGAGAGAACTCTTACAAATTGCTCCACAGGAATTAAATGAAGTGACTTGGAATGTGGAATCTTGAGAAATACCTATAATTGTGTGTGGAGTAAAATTTTCACTAAATTTGTCATCAAGTATTTCCTTTGAGTTAAAGTGTCCAGTATTATTGTGACTTAACCTTGAACATTATTGGGTGTTAACTTCCTGACAGAGTCAAAGAAAGATTTATAGCAATATTTGAGTTTAGTGTCTGTTTTAAGTTCATGCTCAACTTTGAGCTTCCAGTTTGCTTAATAAAGTTCTTAATGTAGATAGAATTAGACGTCTTATAAGCATTAAGCAATTTATTTCTGTTGGTATATATTTATGGAGGTATTTTACACTACAGCTTTATTTTTTTAATTCCCTTTATATTTGCTATGGATAGGGACTGCCTTAACAATGCAACTATTTAAGTAGGAGTAAAGGGCTGAGGCATAAACAGCAGCTTTAGTAATAGAATCCAACAGAGGAGGATTACAGTGGAATTTGATTACCTCATCAAGTAACTGAATAAAGTTTGCATTTGAGAAGTCCATAAACACAGAGGTATTTACAGGGAAAGCAACTCCAGTTTTAAAGGAAAAGGTCACTAATGTATGGTCTGATTTCATAAGGCAGGATGATACATATGGAGATGTGCAAGAAATGGAGATATTTTGAAGGACTGCTTCAAGGATATTGGGACTTCAGTAGGCTGATTAACTATTTGTAAAAGAGATTTAACATTTATAATCTATTTCTCGGAATTTCAGTCTAAAGTAGACAGCCTTTGGCTTACAGGTACACTGATGATTACAAATTGGGTACAATCATTGTATAAGTCCCCCAAGTGATGTTAACATATTACAGGAAGGGCTAACACAAACAGACGAGTGTTGCCAAAGCCACGGTCTAAAACTAAACTCAAAAAAGTGCATTATCATTCCCTTTGGCAAAGTGGAATTCCCTGCTAATTACAGTACCGACAACATGCCCCTAAGCTCAAGCCCAGAGGTTTGAGACCTGGGAAGACAGGTAGATATTCAGCTTATTTATATGACTACAATTTTTAGATATGCTAGATATGCTTCTGTCTTGTGTGTCTAAGGTGGGGGGGTGAATTTGCTGTCAATTTGCTGACATCATGTTTTTTGCGAAATGGACCAATAGTATTAAAAGGAGGGAATTTCAAATGGTTTTAACAGAAGGAAGTGATGTTTCTTATTGTCAGAAGAAGTTTGTCAGTGTGACAAATGAAAGTGCTTACCTGGATTATTTTAACTAAAAAGTTTTTCTTTTGCTGCCAGACCGGATTCTACTTTTTAATTTTACTTGGTTTTGTGTGGCTCTTATTGCAAGTTTGGTTCGTGCTGTGAGCATCATGGAACCGGCTTTGGCAGAGACTAACAAAACACAAAATAATGCACTTGGCAATTTAACTATTTTAATTCAACGTCTAAGTGATAGACTTGATGCTTTTGAACAGCGTTCTCTTTCGCAACTTCCATCTACATCCCTCCACCCTACTCCACCATGCGAAGCAAGTAATACCATTCAAGATACAGTTAATTTAACTTCACTGTCTACCTCTTTGCACCGAGAAGTGAATTTGCCTAACAAGGTGGCTAGTTTACCTACTGAACAACGTACAAATGCTCTTTCAAATTCTGCACAGCGGAGATCGCTGACAGCGTGGCTCAACAATACAACTGGATTTACACAAGTAAATACCCTCTCACAAGGTACGCAAAAATCTTTTCAGGACAAATTGTCCAAACTGGATTATGTGTTAATGAAAATAAAAAGCCTGCAAATGGACAGCATTTACTTTGGTGAATGTTTAAGAAAGAATTTAGTGCCTAAAGGGCTACGCGTTTGGCGTTTTCCTACTGGATTAATACCTAATTCAAGTCTACATAATGAATTGTTGAAATTATTTGACAAATTTGGTGCTGATTATATGACACTAGTTATTAATGACAATTGCAAAACCATTGAAGCTCTAACAAAAAACTGATGAATTGGATAAAATAGTAAAACAAGATTCAGGGTTTAATCATTATAACTTTGACTATGAGAGAGTTTTTAAATCAACAGATGAGAAAATGAATATAATTAAAGAAAGGAAAAGCAAAAAAATTGAACGTGAAGTATTTGCATATCAGAACAACAATGCATATCCCCCACCCCCAAAATCACAGCAATGAGGTTCAAAATTGACTGATAACTCTCTTCTAGTCAATCAACATGAGGGCCAAGCTTACAACAACAGGAATGAAGCGACTGATAACAATTAAAATGTTTTTTTAGACATGGACATGTATCCCCCCTTGAGGAGATCAGAAAGGATACAACAACAGAAACAAAATCAGTACAACCCCCAAGCTGGGAACAGCTGGCCAGTCAGGGGTGAACAACAGTGGAACGGGTCCTACACGAACAGGGGGAGGGGCAACAACTACAAGGGACCATGGCGAGGTCGCAGGCAATGAGCCCCAACACTCACCCTGAACTTAAAATTCTGACTAATAGAGCAAATGATTTTACTGTGCATAATTACTCTTGTTTAGAATTTGATACATCTGTTTGTGATTTGTTATCAAGGGGGTTAACATTTTTCGCTAATCAGAACATGAATCTAGTTCAAACTATTATTGATCTAAAATTATTTGTGCGTAAACTTAATTTGTCTTTTTTATTTCAGCCAAATATGCAATTGATCAATCCATACTATGTTTCCAGTACATATAACCCACCACTGCACCCCAATTTAGAAGTTTTTGAAAAAATGTGTGAATTGGACCTCTGAACTATTGACAAACATTGTAAAAGAAGGTACAATCTAACTAAAACTGAGAACAATGATTTAAAAATGTTAATGAATTCTAAAAATATCAGGTTAATAAAACCTGACAAGGGGGGTGGTATGGTTATTTTTAATAAAAGTGATTACTTACATAACACCGAAGAAATTTTAACCAGTCATACTTATAGCCCAAGTTCCATAAATGAAATGAATGGAGCACACAGGCGTACAAGGGGCATTTTATATGATCTTTTTATTGAGAGTAGTATTGATATGGATGAGTTAAATTACATGACTGTAATACATCCCAGGATACCTGTCCTGTTTGGAGTCCCTAAAATCCACAAGAATATTATAAAACTACCTATGAGACCCATTATCGATGCACAAGGTTCGATAACTAATCCTATAGCCAAATACTTGGATGGAAAATTAAAAGTTCGTTATGGCAGAATCTCACTTGTGCAAAGACTCTTGGGACTTTCTGGCCAGGATAAAACAAGCCCATTTTGATAAAACAGATATATTAATTACTGTGAATGTAAAGGATTTATATTTTGTTATACCACATGGGACTGGTACTGAATGGGTAAATAATTTCCTGACTAAAAGGGGCTTCACAAAAAGTAAAATCAACCTGTATGAACAACTGCTGGACATTGTACTTAAAAACAACTTTATAATGTTCAACGGTAAATTATTCTTAAAGAATGAGGGAGTAGCTATGGATTCTCTGTGTGTGTAGGCCTATACGCAAATATAGTCATGTGTGTATGGGAAGAATAATACATTTTTCCATCTACATTTTTTCAGTATTGTAAGATATACCTATGCTTTTTAGATGATATATTTATTTTGTGGAATGGTGGAAGTACATCAATTGATGACTTTGTGAATTACATTAATCATACTACTTCTTTTTTAAAATTTACAGCAGTTAAGGATTTTAACCAGATTTCTTACTTAGATGTTCTACTGAGAAAAAATTACGAAACTAATTTCTTTATATCAAAAATCTTCCGCAAGGAAACCTACAGTAATAGTTTTTTGCACTATGAAAGCTGTCATCCACATACACAGAAATGAGCTGTCCTAAAGGGACAATTCGTGAGGGCAGCTAGAATGGTCACTAAATGGGATGACTTCATATCTGAATGTGAACTTCTAAAAACCATGTTTTTACACAAAGGTTACCCAACTCCTTTGGTGGATGATGTTATACAGGAGGTTCACACCAAGAGAAGTGTCGGTCACTTTAAACCCTTGTTAACAAATGAAACCATTGTGCAAGAAACAAACCCTGATATTTTTATTCCAAGCAATAATGATAATGAACATTCAACAATACCTAATGAGAGAACAATCTGGTTACTTCTACTAATAACAATAATACTACTAATCGGAATTTTAAGTGTAGTTTTGTTACCACCTTTAATTCCAATAGCTCTGCTATTAAATCTATTCTAGAGAAAAATTGGGCTTTTTTGTTGAATGATTCTTTGCTCAGGAATAAATTAGATATACATCCCCCCATTGTGTACAAAAAAGGTTACAACCTCAAGAAATGTGTTGAGACTACTTTCAATAAAAACAGTCAAAGCTACATGTATAAATGTGGTCGATGTAAATTTTGTAACCTTATTTTAGAAACCTGTGGGGTTCTTGTAAATGGGCAATATATAAAGATCATGGGTAGATTTTGTTGTTTTTCCAAAAAGGTTGTTTATTGTGCTATGTGTACCCATTGCGTGTCATTTTATGTGGGGAAAACAGAAAGGAAATTGAAAGAAAGGATGGGTGAACATCTTAGAGCTATTAGAGACAAAGTTGAAAATAATGCTTTAGCAAAACATATTTGCTTAAACCCCACACATCAGTTCAAATTCATTGTTTTAGATAGTTTAAAAAAGAATGATAGGGGGAGCATGGCCAGCCCACTTAGAAAAAATGGAATTGGGGTGGCAAATTCATCTGTGTGCACATTTTTGGTCAGGCCTGAATGAGTCTCTTTCCCTTAGCAGCATATTAAAATTAAAATCTTTGGAGAGATAATTTATTCTGTTTATTTTTCCATCATCAATATTCATATTGGCTATTATACCTTGTTATATTTACTATTACATTTTCTATTATTATTAGTATTACACTTTTATCATTCATTATACTTGTATTTCATATATAAAACATATACATTTATACACTGCCAAACTATGCGTGTGTTCATCATATTGTGGTCATAATTTTTCATTATTTTATTTTACATTTATAATTATTTATGTGGGTATTACACATACTCTCAGTATTTGGGCTGTTTATTATATCCTTAAGGTTTTACAATGCAATTATTTGAGGTATATCCAGCTTATTTATATGACTACACCTTTTAGATATGCTTCTGTCTTGTGTGTCTAAGGTGGGGGGGGGGGTGAATTTGCTGTCAATTTGCTGACATCATGTTTTTTGCGAAATGGACCAATAGTATTAAAAGGGGGGAATTTCAAATGGTTTTAACAGAAGGAAGTGATGTTTCTTATTGTCAGAAGGAGTTTGTCAGTGTGACAAACGAAAGCGCTTACCTGGATTATTGCTTTTTATTTATTGTACTTTGGATTATTTTAATTAAAAAGTTTTTCTTTTGCTGCCAGACTGGATTCTACTTTTTCATTTTACTTTTTCATTTAACATACAAGAGAGGTAGGGATGGTGATGGACACAAACGGTTATAGGATTCCATGATTGGGGATAAGTAGGGGACATCGGGGGCACATCCACGTGCAGCTTGAGAACAATGAGAATCTAGTCCTCATTTCAGAACTGTCATCACTGTCTCCTGCAGCAGCTCTCTAGGTCAGTGTTGGGTATAGCATCATCTTTGTAATGTGATATAGGACCTTTTCAATCCTGCTGATATGTGCACTGAGGTCCCTCTCCATTATATCCTCCACCAGCCCTGTCAGCTCCGGCCGGGTGACAAATCGCCACCTCCACTACTACTACTGCTCCCAAAGGGTACCACTGCACCAGCAGCTAGGGAAGAGCTACCTGCCATGTTTGTAGCAGGTAGGCAGGGGTTGTGGAGGGAACACTGATAGGTTGTGACCCTGAAGTGCTGGGTGTCTGTGCTGCCATCTGTGGAGGTAGGGCAGGCCAAGCTGCAGTGGTCGATGTACCTCTCTGTGCTGTTCATGATTAGTTTTAAACAGCAGGTTATATGAACCGCAGATTGTTCATAAATTATAACCCCACACACATAAAATAAAAGAGAAAGTGCGGAGGGAGTCAAATGAAAGAGATAATTAGATACATGGCATGTTGCAGTACTGTATATTTTAAACACATAATTATGATAATTTACTATAGCACACCTTTGCAACATCCATATATGATGGAAAGGTATTTATGTGTTATTAAATACAAATAACACTGCTCTCATATAAGAAACAGCTACCTTTATTTCCCCTATGATGGACTGGAATTATGCATTTTAAATTAATAATTACAATTACCATAATGCAGTTCTTCTTGACAGACTGATGTTAAAATCTTATCAATGCTTACCAGTTAAAAAAAGTAATTGCTGCTTCTGCATGCTGAACCCACATGCAGTAAAGCTGGTATTCTAATTGTTTAATGCAAGTAGCAAGAGTTATTGGGGAGGGCATACAAGCTTAAGATGAAGGCTGAGGTATGCCTGCTCGAGATGCTAGTGCTTGAAGACACGAGAATAGCATTAGGGCTTGAATTTTTACATAAATCATACTTACCTTTTGCCTGTCTGAGCAAAGTTAATCTATCCTTTTGTGCCTCATAATTTGCAGCTATCTCCTCTGCAGATGTACAGCCCAAAAAGCTAAAGAAATATATATGACAGCATAATGAGTAACTGCATTTCCTGGATAGATAACTACTGCCATATCATATAGACAGGTTATGGGTCAGTATACTCAAACAACTGGGGGGGTGCTCCTAGTCCTAAATTTAGCCTCCCTTCAGCTTATGTGGTCCTACTTGTATATTGTGAGGTCTATATGGTGGTAATGACATTGTTTCCCATTGCATATAATGCCAGTTGTAGTGGAGACAGCCTTGGCTAAGTTATTCCAAGCCTCAGCCTTATAGTGAGATCCAGTATAATCCCCCTGCAGCATCCTATGGCTGTAGCACTTCATGAGGTGTGCCACAGATATCCTGGATTGCTCAACACCCCACCTTTGTGGTCTAAATTTAGCACCTTTTGCTCCCTTGCCTGCCATGCCTGCAAAAGTCAAGCTAACAAAAGATGTCTGAATTGGCACTTATTTATAATCTCCTGTGTTACTGGTATTGTGCAAAGATGGACAGCCTTGCCAACTGCATTTGTGCAATTGAAAGTAGATGGACCCCTTGGCAGACTCATTTGCACTACTTACAGCAGACAGCTGCAAAGGTGCTAAACAGGGCATTGAACTGTGCCATGATTGACATTCCTTCCATTATCACAGGTTCCAGTGTTCAACAATAGAGTGCTTTATGACATGGCTTTTAAGCATTGCACTTTAGGAGGTGAAAGATGTTGAATTCTGACATATAATTATGCTGGGCCTTACCCAATGTTAAAATATTATTGTAACAGCTGGTAATTGAACCCATAATACTTAATGTATTAACTGACATTGCCACGGGAGAACTACTTTCCCAGCATGGAAATTTGGCATATACTAATTTCTGAATGAATGGAGCTATACTTCAGAGAGGTCTATATGTGTGTGGTTGGAATTATGTCTTGGAATGTATTCCTATGTAAAAGTCATTCTTTCTGCAAGTAAATATCGTTCATATGGATGCAGTTGAATGTGCTGATTAATACAGATCAGATTACGTTACACACAAGTTTCACAAGACATAAGGGTCCTAAACACATAGTTGGGGTATCTGATGAGTCATGATGATTATAATGAAAATACTGCGCCCATCAAACATATGAAAATGAATTTTGTATTAATTATGTTCATTGTCATGTCTAGGAAACTGGACACACATTAGGCTGTGTTTATTTGTAAAACATTAATCACATATGCTAAGTAGCACAATTTCATTATGCGAGGCTTACTAATACACTTCTTGCAAGAAACATGCTTAAAATTATCAGTTTTCATTAGTGTTATAGTCTTATTCAAAAAGTTGCAAGAAACAGGCTTCTTGCACCTTCTTTATAAAGGTATCTTGTATTTGTATTCAAACCCTTAATAGGCTGTATTATTTACATAACATCACTGCATTCATGCCTTGTGCCACAAAAATACTGCTGTAACAGATGGAACTTCTCCTGTCAGTACTGCCCAGAGTGCTGAGGAAAGTACATAATTTCCAGGCTTGTTTGAGCATATGGCAGCCTAAACTAAATTTTTCGCTTTTTTCCTTCAGCAGTGAACCATGTTTGCATGCTGCCAAGTGGAGAGCAAATGGAAAGGAAATTAGAAGAGCAATATATTTATTTATCATTTGTTTACTGGGAAAGTCTGACTTGGAATGAAGCCAATTTTCATAGGAGGCCTGGGGAGGAAATGCTCCAGATGCATGTCTTTGTAATATGGGAGGAAACGAGTACACAGAGAATACCCACATAAATGAAAGGAGGACATGCAGACTCCACACAGAAGACACTCCAGCTGAGAATCAAACCAGGGAACTTAACCAAAGAACCTCTTGCTGTGAGGTGATAATGCTACCGCTGCACCACTGTGAAATTACAGAAATTAAATGCAATGCAATCCATGGGTATATGTAGCAATGACCAGAGAAAGAAGTTTGTTCAAGTGAAAAAATTCTTCCTTTTCACATCTCCTTGCAACATCAGATGTGTACTTTGTGGAACACATTATCAAAATTATAGTTAATAACAAATTATGTTAAAGTGGATAGACTAATAATCACATGTTAGCAATAGTGACAACAGTTGATTTTTAAACAACACAATGGTATCATAAAATTTGATTAAATAATTATACAATCCTCTGTAAAAGTATCATGTAAGTGGATTTGAACCATGTATCAAACATCCTTTATATATAAGCTTACTGCATCTACACCTTGTGCCCTAGACAAAGTTACTTGTTAGGTGCTGTAATGCCACACCACTGGCGCAGTAATCAAGGAGCCTTAGTCCTCATCACTAGCACCAGTGGGGGACATACATTGGGAGGATGACAGGTACACACACAGTATTTCTAGATGCAGTTGTGTGCATCAAGTGATATTTCCCTTAAGAGCACACAGAGACCACAGTCAGTCCGGGGCTGGTTTCTCCCTCTTTCTCCAGATCCTCAACAAGACTCCCCACTGGCATAGCTATTGGGTTGAGATCTCAGCTGAGTGGTCGAGCCAAGACCTCCAGCACCCTCTCTGTCCAACCAGTGCTTCATGTCCCTGCCCAAGTAGCTCTCTCACACACACACACACACACACACACACACACACACACACACACACACACACACACACCTGGAAAGACTGGCACAGGTTTACTAGCTATGCCCCCTTTTGCCCAGACTATAAGGTAGCTATCACTGCCACCAGCCACGTCCTTATCAGCTACTTTAAGACAATTAACAAAGGGTGTCCAATCTCGCTGTGTAATGTTACTATCAGTACAAATAGTAGTTTGACCATGAGCAAGGCTATTAGGAGTGGCCTGCACAGTGTCACTAAATAAATATGCAAGTACTCTTGGAACTTAAATATGTCTCACAGAGACCAGCTACAATTAAATGTTTAAATATATTTAATACTAAATAATAAAAGAACAAGAAAATACTCAGTATATAATCACAGTAACATCAGAGTTCAAAATCACAGGGAATATATAAAACAACATTGCATGACAGTCTCAAATAAATAAAGAAAAGCATCTAAATTAAGCTTGATTATATTCCTGACTGTACCAAAGAGAATTACTGTACCCTAGTAACTTACTTACAGACCAAGCAAGGTATATGTGGTGAGTGGGTCTTCCAGCTAATGTTGTCAGGTCAAAGAAAAAAACAGAATACACAGTCTCTCTCAGAGAGGTCCTAAATTAATATCTCAAATATTACTGCTGGGATAGCTTGCAGGATGACATCACTTCTTGTCATCTGACTCTATCCCAGGTAAAACCCCCACTGAGGCAGCTGGTAGCATTTAGCATCTACCTGTGAAAATATATAAACAGGGCTTTTCTCAGACCTAAGGCAGATTGTGGAAGTTATAAAACAATCAAAACTCTTCCAAGACAATACAGTGAATCTCTAGTTCTAGACATTGTGTCTGTTACTGCACTGAAATTGAAAGATACCATTCTTTTTATGGTGTGGCTATAAAGTAATTTAATTTCAACAATTTTTCTGAAGTTTTGCAAGTTAACCTTCTGTATTCCAGTTTCCCCTTTTAAAATATATGCATCTAAACAGTCACAATAGTGTTTATACATTTGTGTTCTGTTCCAGTAAGGTATACTGTGGATACATTTTTAAAGCTCAGTACTTTACAACCCTTTTCAACACACACTTCTGTACCAGCAGTTTGATATACACATAACATACAGTTCTAATACATGTGTACCACAAGCATATGAATCATGTTGATATTCACAAATGACATATAATTAGTTACAAAATTCCAGATAGCTGGGATGGCAGTATCTCCTTTCATGACAGGTGTATTTCCTTTTTTGAGTACTATCCAGCATGTTGATGGATGCTCAATACCACCTGGATATACCTGTCAACCAGGAAACATCAAACATCTGGACAAAGGCCCATGAACTGTAGGTACAACCGGCCAAAAATATGTATACCGATTAACATAAAATTTACATACATAATTGGGGAACCCCACCCACTCCAATGGGATTGTGAGATACTGACATTCAAACCCAGTCTGAACAGACAAAATATTAAACACAAAATATAAAAAGAACAATAGTGTTTTATTTATATTAACATTTAAAATTGTATCAAACTTTGAACTTGTGTAAAAATATAAACAATTTTCTTTTATAAAAATAAATTAACAGCTACACACACTCATTTTAAATAACACAAAATATAACCAGTCCAGAACCCCAAATCCCTCACTACCATGACCTATATATGCTACTAAACCCACAACAATGTTCTTCTTGATGACATGACTGGAGAAACATAAAAATATATCATTATTTATTTAAATGTATCTGCTGCAAGCACAAATGTTTGTTGATTATCTAAAAGAATGTTTAAAAGAAAAGCAACTTATTCAGCATGTAACATGACACATTTGTCCTTTTAACTGCCATGTAACACATACAATATTTGCTCTGTGTTATGGAAGAGTAGCTAGCTAGCCCATATTTATTCAAATTAATTTAGAAGACAAGTTACTGGGGACATCACAACAAAAATATCATTTTATTATATTTATGCAATCAAAGCAAAGTCTTAATACCAGCCTACCCCCTGTTCAACAGGTTGGCATGAAGGGGAAAGCACTATTATGAGGAAGTTCACTTGCTACAAACTGTTATTCATTCTACAGTGCAAAGAAAGCTATTGTGCAAAATTTAATAACTCACAAAATGCAAATACAGTCCTAAGAAAGTTGAGTAAAGCAAAAAAAATATATGGTTTCCACAATTATTCATATACAAAGTCTGAGATAACAACACTAAAAGTAAGATACTTCCTTACCCACACTGTTATAATCTCACTCGTCTTAAGGTACAGTTTTGACTTAAGAACTTAAACAGCCAATATTCTTGAACAAACTGCAAGACTCCTCGCTGAATTAGCATAACCAAAGTCTACAAATTTCATCTTCAAACTTGCTTTTCCTGCATTTTCTTCATAGGCAAATTCTATTTTTTTAGAGGTTTTTTTTTTTAACTTCACTCATCTGGTCTTCACTACCCCCACACTATCAAACAGTGCTTTCCTATCCAATGTACCTTAGAAAATTCACCAAAGAACATACCTTTTGGACATTGTAAGAGTTCAACATTTGTAGCACTGGCAAAAATGAGACTCAGAGGGCACAGCCAGGATAGGCTTGTTTCTGGCTAACTAGAACAACTCTTTCACTTGAAATTCGTATACCCCTTCTTACCCCACCACCTATTTCAGGCCTTCTTGAAGGAAGCGGAGGTATTCTATTAAAACAACAAATGTGCTGTTTTTTGTCATGAAAATAGCTATGTCTAGATTAAACTATACACTTAGAATCTGGAAAATATGCCCCCTTATCTGCCTTTCCTATTGATGTAATGTCAAAGCAGTGACCCCCCGACTGCCATGCTTTGATTATTATCATTACTTTAAAAACAACATTCCACTACACAAATGGGTAAAAACTCAAGAGGTAGTAAGAATGATCAACCTTGATTTACTGCAATTCAATTCGACATTCTCCTTGAACGCGGTCCTAGGGATATCACCATCTCCTACAGAAATCACCATACTTGTATCAAAGACTGGGGTTGACTGATGACAAAGATTCACCTTGCAAGGATGCACAAGAGAGAAGCAGTTGGCAATTTCCACAGGAATTGCAGTAGGAACTGGGTACAGAGACCATAAAAGCACCTCACTAGTACTAGCACCTGTGAAGACTGGTAGAGATGGGTGAAGGCTGCCAGCCTAGTTAAATAGAATTTGGTACATAATTCGATCATTTGTAAATACCATGAAATGTTGAAATGCAGGCTTGCTTCTTAAATGAAAAAATATATTCTGAAAGGTTGAACTTAAAACAATGTGGCAACATTGCCATCTGCTGTAAAGAAAGCTAAGTCAAGCATTTCTTGCTGGTCCTTTGAAATTAAAATTATTTCATTACTGCCCTTGATGTTTACAAGTCGGTTCCAGTCTGGCTAGATGAAGCCTTCCTGCCTATTGTTTTAAGGCTAAAGTTAATGATCAGAATTTACATGTGGAATGTCCTTTATTGCTCTAAGTTTAAAAGAATGTAAATGCAGTTTCTGTCAGCCTGGGAACACCAGGAAAGTGTTAAATGATGTAATGTTTTATCAGAACTGCAGTTTCAATTTAAACAGTGAGAACAAGAGATTATTAAGCATTTTTGTCTTGAACATCCAACTCAGCACTGCCTTATGCTCTCTTTATGTAAGTAGTATGTTAGAACTGTGTTTTCTCCTAGATGTAGCTAGGAATTAGAAAAGATTAGACTAAGTGTTTTCTGTTATGTCAGAAATGTACTACTGAATTATTTTATGTATTTCTGTGTGATCTCTGAACTCTTGACTAGCACTGTCTGTGTATGTAGTACAAAGTATTGTCTTGTGGCTTTAATTATTTATTATTAAATATTTTAAAACATTTTAACTGTGGCTGTTTTTTGCAGAGATAATTTAAGCTCTTAAGAGAACTTGTATGCCTTTGGTAAAACTGTACATAGCCACTCTAATAAGCCTTGACTGTAATCATACTAAGAAATTGTATAATAATATTGCACAGTAATAATTGGACAGCCTTTTAAGGGCCTTTGAGTAGCTGAAAGTATTTGTGGGTGGTGGCAGCTGGTACTACCATATAGTCTGGGAGAAAGGGGCACAGCTGGAGAACCTGTGCCAGTCTTCCCCAGGAGTGTCTGTGTGGTTGTGTAAACTCTTATCTCAAAGCGTGTGTGTGACAGCTACTTGGGCAGGGACACAAAGCACTGGTTGGACAGAGAGGGTGCTGGAGATTTTAGCTTGCCCACTAGGCTGAGATCTTTACCCTATAGCTGTGCCAGTGGGGAGTCTTATTGGGGACCTGGGGAGCAAGAGAGCAACCATCCCCAGACTGACTGTGATCTATGTGTGCTCTTAAGGGAAATTGCACTTTACTGTGTGTATTTGTTATCCTTTCCTCTCATGTGAGATGCCCTCTCTGGTGCTAGTGGAGAGGATTGAGGCTCCTTGATTGCTGGGCCAGGGCACGGGCATCACATATTAATTGGTAGCAGTGGTTGGGATATCCACCTCACATATTAATTGGTGGCAGTGGTTGGGATATCCACCTCACATATTAATTGTTTGGATGAGGTGGGATATCCACATCACATATTAATTAGTTGGCAAATACTAATTGGCTTGTAGTGGCGTGGGTAGAGTGAAACCTGTAGCTTGTGTACAGTGAGCTTTGAAGGTGTTTTTGTGCTCTAAAATAGACACGCAGTGAATACTCAGAGTTCAGAACACCATTGTTTTATTTCTTTTGTTAGCTTAGTTAGTCTGGGTTGCAGGCAGCATGTCTGCAGAGGAGTATGGAAAGCTGACAAGGAGCCAGCTGAAGGAGATGTGCCAGGCTAGGGGACTGGTGCATTGAAACCTGAATAAGGCAGACCTGATTGCAGCCCTGGTTACAGCTGTATCAGAAAACAGCAACCAGGAGGACAATCAGACTGGCAGTGGAGATATAATTCCCTTGGAGAATGGACAGCTCAACCTTTTTACAGCAGACTTATAAATCCAACTGGAGCTAAAGTGGCTTGAGTTGGAGGCCAGGCATGGGGAATTAGAAGCAAATGAGAGACTGCGATGTTTGCAGGCTGAGGAGAATGAAAGACTGTTATGTCTGCAAGCTGAGGAACAAAAGAGGCAGAGGTAGCATGCGAAGGAGATGCTGACTCTTCACCAGAGTCATGGAGGTAATGGAGAAGGGAGTAACTGGACCCCAGAAGCAAAAAAGGTTAGTAAATTTCTTCCACAGTTTAAAGAGGGGGACAATTTTGATACTTTCATTCATATGTTTAAGAGGGTATATAAACAGTATGAAGTTGACCAAGGGCTCTAGGTACGGTTCCTGAACCCCTTACTCCATGGTAAAGCTGTAACTGTTCTGTCCAAAATGTCTGACATTGCATGTTTTAATTATACTGCTGTAAAGAAATGTCTTTTAGAACTGTTTAAGCTAACACCTGAAATGTATAAGAAAAAGTTTTGTGAGCATAGACGCAAGGCAGATGAAAATGTCTGTGAATATGTTGCTGAACTGAGCACTTATTTCCATAGGTGGGTGAGTGGATGTCAGGTCACCAGTTTTGAAGGGCTGGCAGACCTTTTGGTGAGGGAACAAGCCCTTAGCACTTTGCCTGAGGACATGAGGATCTGGTTAGCTGATACACAATGTGCTATTTCAGATGAGTTGGGGAAGAAAGGAGACCTATACCTGGCAAGCTGGGTAGCCCTGCACAGGAAGGGGATTCCCCAGTACTGCACATGGGTCTAAAGGAACCCATGGTGGGCAGCACATACTGTCCCAACAGAATCTGCCGGTAGCAAGGGAAGCCACTAGTCCAGGTACATGTCCAGGAGCTAGGGTTAAATGTTTTGAATGCAACCAGTAGGGCCATGTGGCATACAAGTGTCTACAGAGGTAAGGTGGGGTACAAAAGGTGAGGGAGCCAGTAAGTGGGAAAGACAAAATGCCAATAGTAGGTTGTCTTGAGACAACAGGGGTACTGAACTACCATCCAGCAGATGTCCTGATAGGGAAGGATTTGGATGAGGCAGTACCATGTGCTTATGCAGTGACACGCAGTGAGGCTAGGAGACAAGCATATGGATCTAGTAGCCTGGGGAGACCCAGACAGACTGCATACTTGCAGCCAGGAATAACGAGGTGGTTACTTCAGGGAGGGAGCTACTCTGTAACAGTGAGACTGAAGGTGAGCCACAGCTGCTTGTGGGTACTGATGTTCCCTTGGACAGAGTGCCTGCAAAGGTAGAGGTGAGTAGTAGTATTACCCAGGCTGACAGTGAGGCACCACTGTCAGAGGATGCCAGATTTCCTTTGGAAGGGTAGCTGGGAAGGGTTACAAGGAGGGAGTTGAGACAGGCTCAGCTCTCAGACCCTACATTGCAAGGCATGAGGCAGGTAGCTAGAGAGGCACCTGATTCTTAAGGAAAGGGGGAATCTGTATATTGGGACAAAGGGTTACTATACAGAGAGTGGACCCCTGAGGAAGGGCTAGAAGATGAGAGAGTACAGCAGTTGGTAGTGCCTAGAGCCTACCACCTGGTGCTTCTAGCCATAGCCTATGATATTCCCTTTGCGGGTCATATGGGCATAAAACATACTAAGAGGCATATTATGCAGAGCTTCTATTGGCCTGGAATTTCCAAAGATATAACAGGGTACTGCAGGACCTGTGAGCAGTGCCAAAAGGTAGGCAAGGCAGAAGACAAGGTGAAAGTTCCTTTGATGCCTTTGCCTGTGATTCAGGAGCCATTTCAGAGGGTAGCTATGGATATTGTGGGTCCTCTGAGTACCCCATGTTCCACAGGGAACAAGTATATCCTAGTGGCAGTGGATTACGCTACATGATACCCTGAGGCAGTGGCTTTGTCCTCCTATGAGGCAGAGAAGGTGGCAAATGCTTTGTTAGAGATTTTCAGCAGGGTAGGTTTCCCAAAAGAAATACTGACTGACAGAGGTGCCAATTTCATGTCAGACCTGCAGGCTTGTCTGTGGAAGTCCTGTGAGGTGAAGCAGATGAAGACCAGCCCCTACCATCCCCAGACTAATGGTCTTGTTGAGAGGTTAAACTCTACAATCAAGTACATACTATGGGCATTTGCAGATCAGTTTAAGAGGGAGTGGGACAAATATTTGCCCCATCTGTTGTTTGCTTACAGAGAGGTTCCCCAGGAATCCACAGGTTTTTCACCCTTTGAGTTGCTGTATGGGAATAGGGTGAGTGGACCTTTAGATTTAATTTGAGATGAGTGGGAAAGTGAGTGCGAGTCTCACATGGAGTCTGTTGTGACATACGTCCTAAGCCTCAGGACAAGGCTAAGGGAACTCATGGGCTTGGCCCAGGAGAACCTGGCAGAAGCCCAACAACAGAAAAAGGTGTGGTATGACAGGAATGCTCGAGCTAGAGAGTATCCTGTGGGGCAGCAGGTAATGGTTCTCATTCCTGTCAGGCACAACAAGCTGCAAGCAGCTTGGGAGGGACCCTACAAGGTGGTAAGAAAGGTAAGTGATGTTAACTACATGGTGGAACTACTAGGCAGATGGCAGGGGCACAAATTGTACCATGTTAACATGATGAAACCTTACCATGATGGAGAGGCCCTTGTGCTGAGCATTTGCAGTGGATTGCGGGAGGAGACTGAGGGAGATCTGGGGACTGATGTCCTCACTGTGGTTCGGGCTGGCACCTCAGTGAAAGGAGTAGCAATGTCCCAGCAGCTATCTCCTAACCAGGTTGAAGAAATCCAAGAAGTTTTGCAGGAATTTGGGGACATGTTAACTGGGAAACCAGGGTACACCCACCTAGTGCAGCACGAGGTGGATACAGGACCGAAAAGACCTATTAGACAGGCCACTTATAGGGTGCCTGAGAGAGTCAGACAGACTCTGATGGAGGAGGTACAGGAGATGTTGGAACTAGGGTTGATTCAAGAGTCCAACAGTTCTTGTGCCTCCCCAGTGGTGCTGGTACCAAAGAAGGATGGCAACACCAGGTTCTATGTGGACTACAAGAAATTAAATAGCCACACAGATTCAGATGCTCACCCCATGCCTAGGACAGATGAGGCCCTAGAGCAGCTGGGTGGGGCTAAGTATCTTACAACCATTGATCTTACCAAGGGTTACTGGCAGGTGCCCTTGACTCCCAGTGATAGACAGAAGTCAGCCTTCATGACTCCTTTCGGCTTGTATGAGTGCACAAAGGTGCCCATTGGGATGAAGAATGCCCCAGCGACTTTCCAGAGGCTGGTAGATCATACCCTAGCAGGAGCAGGAGGGTTTGCCCTGGCTTACATAGATGATATTGCTATCTACACCTATTGCTGGCAAGAGCACCTTCAGTATGTCAGGAAGGTGCTAGGCAGACTACAGAGGGCAAGGGTTGACCATTAAGCCATGCAACTGTCACATGGGAATGGCAGAGGTTTTCTACCTCAGACAGAGAGTGGGGAGTGGTAAGATAAGGCCAGAACCTGCCAAAGTTGAAGCCATTCAGGCATGGCCTGCACCTGTTACTAAAAAGCAGGTGAGGGCATTTTTAGGGACAGCAGGGTACTATAGAAAGTTCATCCCCAGTTATAGTACCATAGCTGCTCCCCTTACAGACCTAACAAAGAAGAACAGGCCAGATAAGGTAGTGTGGATGCCAGCATGTGAGCAGGCATTCCAGAAGCTTAAAGAAGCTTTGGGAGGACCCCCTGCATTAACCAGTCCAGACTACAGGAAATAATTTGTGGTACAGGTGGATGTTTCGAACTATGGCATGGGGGCTGTACTTAGCTAGATTTATTCAGAGGGAGAAGAGCACCCAGTGGTTTATCTCAGTTGTAGGCTCCAACCCAGGGATGAATGCTATGCAGCTGTAGAAAATAATGTCTAGACATAGTGTGGGCACTGCAGAAACTCCAGCCTTATCTGTATGGAAGGAAATTCACAGTTATGACAAATTACAACCCCCTAACATGGTTAAATAGAGCCAGCCAGCAAAATGCCAAGTTGCTAAGATGGAGCCTGGGCTTGCAAGCATATGATATGTCACTGCAGCATCACAGTGGGAGTAGCAATGCCACTCCAGATGGGCTCTCAAGACAGGGAATGGGGTGAGGTACACCCAGATAGACCTAACCTTTTCAGCCAGCGTTTCTCAAGGGTCACTTGAAAAACTAGCTTGAGTTCTCGGGGGGGGGGGGTGTTAAGACTGGTAGAGATGGATGAAGGCTGCCAGCTTAGTCAAATAGAATTTGGTACATAATTCTATCGTTTGTAAATACTGTGAAATGTTGAAATGCAGGCTTGCTTCTTAAATGAAAGAATATGTTGTGAAAGGTTGAACTTAAAACAATGTGGCAACGTTGCCATCTGCTGTAAAGAAAGCTAAGTCAAACATTTCTTGTTGGTCCTTTGAAATTAGAATTATTTCATCACTGCATTTGATGTTTACAAGTCAGCTCCAGTCTGATTAGATGAAGTCTTCTTGCCTATTGTTTTAAGGCTAAAGTTAATGACCAGAATTTACATGTGGAATGCCCTTTATTGCTCTAAGTGTAAAATAATGTAAATGCAGTTTCTGTCAGACTGGGAACACCAGGAAAATGTGAAATGATATAATGTTTTATCAGAACTACAGTTTCAATTTAAACAGTGAGAACCAGAGATTATTAAGCACTTTTGTCTTGAACATCCAACTCAGCACTGCCTTATGCTCTCTTTAAGTAAGTAGTATGTTAGAACTGTGTTTTCTCCTAGAAGAAGCTAGGAATTAGAAAAGATTAGACTATGTGCTTTTCTGTTATGTCAGAACTGTACTATTGAATTATTTTAAGTATTTCTGTGTGATCTCTGAACTCTTGACTAGCACTGTATGTGTATGTAATAGAAAGTATTGTCCTGTGGTTTTAATTATTTATTATTAAAGATTTTAAAACCTTTTAACTGTGGCTGGTTTGTGTAGAGATAACTTAAGCTCTTAAGAGTATTTGTATGCCTTTGGTAAAACTGTACATAGCCACTCTAATAAGCCTTGACTGCAGTTATACTACCATGTGGATAATAATAATATTGCACAGTAATAATTGGACAGCCTTTTAAGGGCCTCTGAGTAGCTGATAAGTATTAGTGGGTGGTGGCAGCTAGTACTACTGTATAGTCTGGGAGAAAGGGGCACAGCTGGAGAACCTGTGCCAGCCTTCCCCAGGAGTGTATGTGTGGTTGTATAAACTCTTATCTCAAAGTGTGTATGTGACAGCTACTTGGGCAGGGACACAAAGCACTGGTTGGACAGAGAGGGTGCTGGAGATTTTAGCTTGCCCACTAGGCTGAGATCTGCACCCTATAGCTGTGCCAGTGGGGAGTCTTACTGGGAACCTGGGGAGCAAGGGAGCAATCAGCCACGGACTGACTGTGATCTATATGTGCTCTTAAGGGAAATTGTACTTTACTATGTGTATTTGTTATCCTTTCCTCTCATGTGAGATGCCCTCTCTAGTGCTAGTGGTGAGGATTGAGGCTCCTTGATTGCTGGGCCAGGGCACAGGCATCACATATTAGTTGGTGGCAGTGGTTAGGATATCCACCTTACATAGTAATTGGTGGTAGTGGTTGGGATATCCTCACATATTAATTGTTTGGCAGAGGCAGGATGTCCACATCACATATTAATTAGTTGGCAAATACTAATTGGCTTGTAGTGGTGTTGGTAGAGTGAATCCTGTAGCTTGTGTACAGTGAGCTTTAAAGGTGTTTTTGTACTCTAAAATAGCCATGCAGTGAATACTCAGAGTTCAGATCACCATTGTTTTATTTCTTTTGTTAGCTTAGTTAGTCAGGGTGAGCAGGCAGCATGTCAGCAGAGGAGTATGGAAAGCTGACAAGGAGCCAGCTGAAGGAGATGCACCAGGCTAGGGGACTGGTGCATGGAAACCTGAATAAGGCAGACCTGATTGCAGCCTTGGTTACAGCTGCATCAGAAAACAGCAACCAGTAGGAGAATCAGACTGGCAGTGGAGATATAATTCTCTTGGAGAATGGGCAGCTCAAACTTTCTCCAGTGGACTTAAAAATCCAGCTGGATCTAAAGTGACTTGAGTTGGAGGCCAGGCATGTGGAATTAGAAGCAAATGAGAGACTGCAATGTTTGCAGGCTGAGGAGAATGAGAAACTGTTATGGCTGCAAGTTGAGGAACAAGAGAGGCAGAGGCATCATGAGAAGGAGATGCTGACTCTTCACCCGAGTCATGGAGGTAATGGGGAAGGGAGTAACTGGACCCCAGAAACCCAAAAGGTCAGTAAATGTCTTCCGCAGTTTAAAGAGGGGGATCATTTTGATAGTTTCATTCATATGTTTGAGAGGGTATGTAAAAAGTATGAAGTTGACCAAAGGCTCTGGGTACGGTTCCTGAACCCCTTACTCCATGGTAAAGCTGTAACTGTTCTGTCCAAAATGTCTGACGTCTAGTTTTGATTATACTGCTGTAAAGAAATTTCTTTTAGAACTGCTTAAGCTAACACCTAAAATGTATAGGAAAAAGTTTTGTGAGCATAGACACAAGGCAGATGAAAGTGTGAGTGAATATGTTGCTGAACTGAGCACTTATTTCCATAGATGGATGAGTGGATGTCAGTTCACCACTTTTGAAGGGCTGTCAGACCTTTTGATGAGGGAACAAGCCCTTAGCACTTTGCCTGAGGACATGAGGATCTGGTTAGCTTATAGACAATGTGCTACTTCAGCTGAGTTGGGGAAGAAGGGAGACCTATACAGGGCAAGCATGGCAGCCTGCACAGGAAAGAGACCCCCAGTACTGCTCATGGGTCTAAAGGAACCCATGGTGGGCAGCACAGACTGCCTCAACAGAATCTGCCGGTAGCAGGGGAAGCCACTAGTCCAGGTACACATCCAGGAGTTAGGGTTAAATGTTTTGAGTGCAACCAGTGGGACTATGTGGCATACAGGTGTCCACAGTGGCAAGGTGGGGAACAGAAGGTGAGGGAGCCAGTAAGTGGGAAAGGCAAAATGTCAATAGTAGGTTGTCTTGAGACAACAGGGGTACTGAACTACCATCCTGCAGATGTCCTGATAGGGTAGGATATGGATGAGGCAGTACCATGTGCTTATGCAGTGACACGCAGTGAGGCTAGGAGACAAGCATGTGGGTCTGGTAGCCTGGGGGAGACCTAGACAAACTGCATACTTGCAGCCAGGACTGCTGAGGTGGTTACTTCAGGGAGGGAGCTACTCTGTAGCAGTGAGACTGAAAGTGAGCCACAGCTGCTTGTGGGTACTGATGTTCCCTTGGAAAGAGTGCCTGCAAAGGTAGAGGTGAGTAGTAGTACCCAGGCTGTCAGTGAGGCACCACTGTCAGAGGATGCCAGACTTCCTTTGGAAGGGGAGCTGGGAAGGGTTACAAGAAGGAAGTTGAGACAGGCTCAGCTCTCAGACCCTACATTGCAAGGTGTAAGGCAGGTAAGCTAGGGAGGTACCTGATTCTCAAGGAAAGGGGGAATCAGTATACCGGGACAAAGGGTTACTATACAGAGAGTGGAACCCTGAGGGAGGTCTAGAAGGTGAGAAAGTACAGCAGTTGGTAGTGCCTAGAGCCTACCGTCTGGCGCTTCTAGCCATAGCCCATGATATTCCCTTTGCAGGTCATATGGGCATAAAACATACTAAGAGGCATATTATGCAGAACTTCAATTGGCCTGGCATTTCCAGAGATGTATCAGGGTACTGCAGGACCTGTGAGCAGTGCCAAAAGGTAGGCAATACAGGAGACAAGGTGAAAGCTCTTTGATGCCTTTGCCTGTGATTGAGGAGATATGTCAGAGGGTAGCTATGGATATTGTGGGTCCTCTGAGTATCCCAAGTTCCACAGGGAACAAGTATATCCTACTGGTAGTGGATTATGCTACACAATACCCTGAGGCAGTGGCTTTGTCCTCCATTGAGGCAGAGAAGGTGTCAATTGCTTTGTTAGAGATTTTCAGCAGGGTAGGTTTCCCAAAAGAAATACTGACTGACAGAGGTGCCAATTATGTCAGACCTGCTGGCTTGTCTGTGGAAGTCCTGTGGGGGGAAATACATGAAGACTACCACCTACCATCCCCAGACTAATGGTCTTGTTGAGAAGTTAAGCTTTACAATCAAGTCCATGCTATGAGCATTTGCAGATCAGTTTAAGAGGGAGTGAGAAAAATATTTGCCCCATCTGTTGTTTGCTTACAGAGATGTTCCCCAGGAATCCACAGGGTTTTCACCCTTTGAGTTGCTGTATGGGAATAGGGTGAGGGGACCTCTAGATTTAATTTGAGATGAGTGGGAAAGTGAGTGCGAGTCTCACATGGAGTCTGTTCTGGCATACGTCCTAAACCTCAGGACAAGGCTCAGGGAACTCATGGGCTTGGCCCAGGGGAACCTGGCAGAAGCCCAACAACAGACAAAGGTATGGTATGACAGGAATGCTCGAGCTAGAGAGTATCCTGTGGGGCAGCAGGTACTAGTTCTCATTCCTGTCAAACACAACAAGCTGCAAGCAGCTTGGGAGGGACCCTACAAGGTGGTAAAAAGGTAAGTGATGTTAACTACATGGTGAAACTGCTAGGCAGATGGCAGGGGCACAAATTGCACCATGCTAACATGATAAAAACTTACCATGATAGAGAGGCCCTTGTGCTGAGCATTTGCAGTGGATTGCAGGAAGAGTCTGAGGGAGATCTGGGAACTGATCTCCTTAGTGAGACTTGGGCTGACACCACAGTGGAAGGGGTAGCAATATCCCAGCAGCTATCTCCTACCCAGGTTCAAGAAATCTGAGCAGTGTTTAAGGAATTTGGGGACATGTTTACTGGGAAACCAGGGTGCACCCACCTAGTGCAGCACCAGGTGGATACAGGACCCCAAAGACCTATTAGGCAGGCCCCTTATAGGGTGCCTGAGTGAGTCAGACAGACTCTGAGGGAGGAGGTACAGGAGATGTTGGAACTAGGGATGATTCAAGAGTCCAACAGTCCCTGGGCTGGTGCCAAAGAAGGATGGCAGCACCAGGTTCTGTGTGGACTACAGGAAATTAAATAGTCACACAGAGTCAGTTGTTGACCCATTGCCTAGGACAGATGAGGCCCTAGAGCAGCTGGGTGGGGCTAAGTATCTTACAACCATTGATCTTACCAAGGGTTACTGGCAGGTGCCCTTGACCCCCAGTGATAGCGAGAAGTCAGCCTTTGTGACTCCTTTTGGCTTGTATGAGTTCAGAAATATGCCCTTTGGGATAAAGACTGCCCCAGCAACTTTCCAGTGGCTGGTAGATCATACCCTAGCAGGAGCAGGTGGGTTTGCCTTGGCTTTCATAGATGATATTGCTATCTACACCCATTCCAGGCAAGAGCACCTTCAGCATGTCAGGGAGGTGCTGGGCAGACTACAAAGGGCAGGGTTGGCAATTAAGCCGTGCAAATGTCAGGTGGGAATAGCAGAGGTGCGGAGTGGTAAGATAAGGTCAGAACCTGCCAAAGTAGAAGCCATTCAGGCATGGCCTGCAATGTTTACTAAAAAGCAGGTGAGGGCATTTTTAGGGACAGCAGGGTACTACAGAAAATTCATCCCCAGTTTTAGTACCATTGCTGCTCCCCTCACAGACCTAACAAGGAAGAACAGGCCAGATAAGGTAGTGTGGACCCCAGCATGTGATCAGGCATTCCAGAAGCTTAAAGAAGTTTTGGGAGGGCCCCTGTATTAACCAGTCCAGACTACAGCAAAGAATTTGTTGTACAGGTGGATGCTTCGAACTATGGGGTGGGGGCTGTACTTAGTTAGATTTCATCAGAGGGAGAATACCACCCAGTGGTTTATCTCAGTCATAGGCTCCAACCCAGGGAGGAATGCTATGCAGCTGTAGAAAAGGAATGCCTAGCCATAGTGTGGGCACTGCAGAAACTCCAGTCTTATCTGTATGGAATGAAATTCAGTTATAACAGATCACAACCCCCTAACATGGTTAAACAGAGCCAGCCAGCAAAATGCCAAGTTGCTAAGATGGAGCCTGGGGTTGCAAGCATATGATATGTCACTGCAGCACCACAGTGAGAGTAGCAATGCCACTCCAGATGGGCTCTCAAGGCAGGGAATGGGGTGAGGTACATCCAGATAGACCTAACCCTTTCAAGCAGCGTTTCTCAAGGGTCAGTTGAAAAACTAGCTTGAGTTCTCTGGGGGGGGGGTGTGAAGACTGGTAGAGATGGGTGAAGGCTGCCAGCGTAGTCAAATAGAATTTGGTACATAATTCTATCATTTATAAATACTGTGAAATGTTGAAATGCAGGTTTGCTTCTTAAATGAAAGAATATGTTGTGAAAAGTTGAACTTAAAACAATGTGACAACATTGCCATCTGCTGTAAAAAACGCTAATTCAAGCATTTCTTGTTGGCCCTTTGAAATTAAAATTACTTCATCACTGCCTTTGATGTTTACAAGTCGGCTCCAGTCCAGCTAGATGAAGGCTTCCTGCCTACTGTTTTAAGGCTAAAGCTAGTGACCAGAATTTGCATGTGGAATGTCCTTTATTGCTCTAAGTGTAAAAGAATGTAAATGCAGTTTCTGTCAGCCTGGGAACACCAGGAAAGTGTGAAATGATGTAATGTTTTATCAGAACTGCAGTTTTAATTTAAACAGTGAGAACCAGAGATTATTAAGCATTTTTGTCTTGAACATCCAACTCGGCACTGCCTTATGGTCTCTTTATGTAAGTAGTATGTTAGAGCTGGGTTTTCTCCTAGAAGTAGCTAGGAATTAGAAAACATTAGACTAAGTGTTTTTCTGTTATGTTAGAACTGTACTACTGAATTATTTTAAGTATTTCAGTGTGTTCTCTGAACTCTTGACTAGCACTGTCTGTGTATGTAGTAAAAAGTATTGTCTTGTGGTTTTAATTATTTATTATTAAATATTTTAAAACCTTTTAACTGTGGCTGGTTTGTGTTGAGATAATGTAAGCTCTTAGGAGTACTTTTATGCCTTTGGTAAAACTGTACAAAGCCACTCTAATAAGCCTTGACTGTAGTCATACTACCAATTGGATAATAATATTGTATAGTAATAATTGGATAACCTTTTAAGGGCCTTTGAGTAGCTGATAGGTATTAGTGGGTGGTGGCAGCTGGTACTACCGTATAGTCTGGGAGAAAGGGGCACAGCTGGAGAATCTGTGCCAGCCTTCCCCAGGAGTGTCTGTGTGGTTGTATAAACTCTTATCTCAAAGTGTGTGTGTGTGTGTGTGTGTGTGTGTGTCAGCTACTTGGGCAGGGCACAAAGCATTGGTTGGACAGAGAAGGTGTTGGAGATTTTAGCTTGCCCACTAGGCTGAGATCTGGGCCCTATAGCTGTGCCAGTGGGGAGTCTTATTGGGGACCTGGGGAGCAAGGGAGCAACCAGCCCAGGACTGACTGTGATCTCTGTGTGTTCTTAAGGGAAGCTGCACTTTACTGCGTGTATTTGTTATCCTTTCCTCATATATGAGATGCCCTCTCTGGTGTTAGTGGTGAGGATTGAGGCTTCTTGACTGCTGGGCCAGGGCATGAGTGTCACAGCACCCTTGAGCCTAGAGGAGCTATCAGACACCAATACAGTGTCATCAGCCTCCTGAACAATCTTATCCTTTGGGCAACTCCCCACCTCTTTGGCAATTCAGAAAAAGGGCCTTAGGATGACATCTTGTCCCACCAGCTGCAAAAATCTCAGAGGCAAGTACTTTTTGAGGGACTTGACTTGACACTTAATCACCCCTTGGTTAAAATAAATACACTGAGGGCAGTTGGGCATGTTATGCTGCAGTCCAAGGCAAAAAATATTAAAAATATGGAAGTTCATGAGTGGAATCTTCCTTTTAGATCTCAAACAGCTATTAAACTTATGCATACTTCTCAGCTGTCCAGAATTTAGAAAAATGCCCAAGTTTTTGTGTCATATTTTAGTCTGTTCCTCATAAATTTTGTGGTTTTCTGGCAAATTATTGGGAACTAAGTCACTAAATAATAATAGACATTTGAGTTTCAGACTACAAGTCCTTTAGACAAACAAGTGAGTTTTAATGCACTACTGTTCTGCTATTTGTTAACACAAAGGTTATTATGTCAACTTTCTAAGTTTAAAGGAGCAGTACTTAAAGACTGTCTCTAAATTGGGGGTCGTTGTCCTTCTATTATTTTTCACTTTGTCAAAAATTATTGAGATAAGAGGTTGACAGGAATGATTATGCACTGACATCCACCAATAACTATAAGAATAATAAAAAATATATATGTAAATGCTTCCAACAGGGTACATATCTAAAACACTGGGTTCAGGCTAACTCACAACGCAACTGCCGAGTTTGATGGATAAACATTTTACTAGTTGGCAGGGTATCTACGTATGCCAACCAATTGTAATAAAAATAACTGATGTAAACAGCAATTATACTTCTCATATAACTTTAAACATCTAATTTTTTTCTGTGAACAAGGTATATGTCATACCTTTCATCATCTTTACATATGAAATCTGGACAAAGCCAAAACTACAGGCACATTTTAAATATTGCTCTTATAAACTTAAAAAAATTGCTATAATAAAAGGTGTGTTGTCACACATTTTCTGGAGGATATAAAATATGAAACTCAAATGTCTACCATTATTTAGTTACTTCAGTCTGCAAGGATTTGCCAAAAGACCGCACATTTGAAGTAGAAGACACTGAAAAATATGAGCAAAAATCCAGAGAGTTGAGAGACATGTGCAAAGTAGGAAACAAAGCAATATCTTATCAATAAGCCTCGTAAAGCAGCAGCTGACACCCTCTGAACAGTAGTTGGTTTGTAATGTATTGGAGTGTCAGACAAACAAGCCATCCCATTTGTTTCCCTGAAGCTAAAAAAGCATCTTATAAAGTGCAATCAATCTCAAAAACCTAGGAAGCACAGCTAGGCAGGTGCATGTAGATCCATGATGCTGCTCATATAAAAACATTAACACTAAGTCACACAAGCCTAGGTAGTAGATCTACAAAGCATTCAAAACATGACTGCAGATTTCTCAGTTCTTTAAAGGAAACTCTCAGCTGTGAATGTACTTTCAGAAATGCACCAGCTCCTTCAGAGAGTCACCAGCAGCACTGCACACCAACCAAGAATCAAACCTGAGGTCACTGCACAGCCCTCTGAAGGTGCACTGCTAACCACACAACAAGAACTGAAAGCATTTACTTTCAGCTGGAGTCTGGGACTTGGAAACACATGCCAGCCTGCATTCAGAAGTTCATCCCGCAGCCTCATTTTGACCTTAACTCCACACGTACCCAAAACTTAAAAAAACTCGCCGAACTTCACCTTCTCGAGTTGACCTTCAACATAATGTGACCTTTCTTCCACAAAAGGAAAAAAAATGCTGCCAGCAGAATAGTTTATCAGAGGGTACATACATACCGACCCCAGGGCACTAACCGATACACAACTACTATTAATGTCACCACTCACAGTTTGAAACTCCCGCCCCCAGTCTCATCTGAATCCAACAGGCAGACAACAGTCAATTACTGCCTCATGAAGCAGATGTCATCACACATGCCCCTGGATATGCTGACGATGCATGATGAAGTCAGCCTAAGGAAAAAATGTAAAAAAAATCAAGAATTAAAGGGGCCACTCAGAAATTTGTGGCAACCTATTATTTTACCCTCAAAACCAATAAATACCTAGGAATTTGGTACAGTTGAGAGGTAAGCACCTGGATGGTTTGTGCTACCCTATGGCAGCCTAAACTAAATTTTTCACTTTATTCCTTAAGCCATGAAAATGACTTTCACACTGCCAAGTGGCTTGCAAATGATAGAAGAAATGTAGTTCAATTACTTTACGTGTTTGACCAATTTTTTTTTATGTTGCAACAGGAACCTGTATGGAACTAGACCCTCAAACAACAGTATTGAAGGCAATCATTTCACACTATTTCCCAGAATTGCCACAGTGACATTGCATCAAGCCAAATTGAAAGTGCAACAGAAACAAGTTCTGAAAGTTGTCCACCTTTGACAGTGAGTTTCTGGGTGATTAGGATGCTGCAAACAGTTAGCACACGCATGTACTCATACAATCTTAATCAAAGACTGCAAACAATGCAGGTGTATCCCTTTCTTTCTGCCTGGTGCATCCTTTCACTATCTATGCTTTCATAATAGCAACTTTATCTCTGTTTTCTTGCCATCTGTTATCTTCAATACTCCATTTAATATAAATAACATTAACTATTAAGCTATTAAGGGCCAGTAACTGTGGCTATTGCAGTCAGCATTTGAATATTAAGACTTGATTTCCTAAATCAGTCAATGTACTAGCTGACTTTTTTAAGTCTCTTCTCCCAGGTATGCAAGAAGCAAGTCTCATTGTCATATCTTTATATGCTAAGATGTCTGATATGTAGGTGTGTGTGTGCATATATATATATATATATATATATATATATATATATATATATATATATATATATATATATGTATACTAACAGACAGTGATAGATGTAACTGGGTTGAGGGGACAGTCTACTGCTAACTAAATTTTTTATGAGAACTTTTTTAATCTGTTCTTGTGAGGAAACATTTATTGTTTCTTGTTTCATTCGCATTGCAATATTTAGCATATATATTTCCTTTCCATTCTTCTTATATGGGTGATATCATTGTTTATTGTTAATATTTTATATAAGATAGATTCTAGTCTATAAGACAGTAAAGTTTCTGTAGCTTTAGCATCTAAGAAGTTTAACATACTTTTATTATAAGGAAAATATGTGAGCAATTTTACTCTCCATTTTTCTGATTTTTGTATTTATTGCTTGTTGCATAGGTGATCCTGAGAGTGGCACTGTGAAACTTCTAACGCCTGATGTTTCAGTATCAGTAGCCTCTTATGATGATGGTAGCGATGAACAGGCATAGTCTGGGGGTGCAGAGGGTTAGTCTAACACTGAGATTGTAATTCCCACATCCCCTGCCCATATTTTTGACAAAGTCAGTATGCCTATGCATATCCAGGACACAGAGACCTCTGATATAGGACAGGTTGAGGTTGGCGCAGTTGACCAGGCTAGTATGGTTACTTTGGTTGCAGAGCCAGTTGCCTCTCCCAGTAGCCATCATGAGGGTGTGGTGCCACACAGAAGAGTTGGTATGGGTGCCTGGATGATGTCTGTTGTCCACTCCCTCCTAAAGCTGGTGTGTCATTAGGTGATGCCAGACATATGTGTAAGGCCATAGTGTAGGCACAGGCATGTTCCACCCAGGCCTCAGAAGAGATATGGCGTTTACTAAATGTCATGCGTTCTGATGGAAGTCGGTGTTTTGTATCATAAGTATTTACACCTCTCACACATTGATTCATTGTGAGGTTTCAGTAAAGAGTTTTCAGTAAGTATGCAACTTTTAATGCACCACCTCCAAATACCTGGTGCTATCAGGCAGGCTATAGAAGGGCAAAATATGACTGAGATTCCATATTGGACAGTGCAGATGAAGGGATATAAGAGAAACAGGATAAGTTAGTAACTTACTCTTTATATAAGACAGAGGAGGATAACTGGAGTAAAAATGGGTAACAATAATGGATATTGTTAAAGGATAGTATAGTATGAGTTGTAACTAATGCCGCAGGAAAAAGTACAAAAATAAAAAAAGAAGAAATGAAAAAGTGACAGACATATGTAGAGTGAATAAGGAAATCATTAAGAAGTGATAAACTTAAATCAAACAGATTTATACAGTAGACTAATATGGTCTCTAACTAGTGAAAATAATGATCAAAGGGTAGTGATACCCAGTATCGCAGAAACTGTAAAAACTACAGATGATCTAAATGAGTTGTTTCATGTGCAGTAATTGTAAAGCAAATAGTTGCAGTGCAGTATTACTATAGCAGTCAGACAGGTAATAAAAGTATATCACACAGGTAACCTTGCAATCACCAGTGCAGTACTGTAGAGCAGTAGCTTTAAATGTTGTTACAATACAGTGATCAGTAACAAGCAGAAATGCAACATCACCAATGACCACAACCATTTTCCGTAACCAAGATAACAAGTATCAGTAGCAGACAATGCTGCTGTATTATCTTAGATAGTGCCAGTGGTGAGCCACAGTACCAAACCAATAAGGTGCAACACTCCAGTATTATTTTAAACTTAATAGCACTGCAGTCAGCAAAGCAAAAGAGGACAACAGTATAGTACCAAAAGGCACACAATTGCAATGTTATTTAAACTAAATAACACAACCGCCAGGAGAACAAAAATGCTGCATTCAGAAATCTGTCCACAAGAAGAGCAGTCAGTCAGTTAATAAGCTAAAACACAGACAATGATTCCTCTGTATGAAATATGCCAGTAGTATATAACAAGGGTGAAGATGTTACTTTCCTTCTTGTAGACTAGGTGCTTTTGTTGGGTACCTGATAACATAAAAACTGATTTATGTTGCTACTCTTGCTCAGCAGCACAGTAAACTGAACAAGCCTCCTGGTATTTAAAGTCTGTAAGGCTCTATCCCCACAAAGAAGCCAGATAATCAAAATGCAGACGGCAACCCTGCACAAACTGGCCAATCAAAATCAAGCACTCCAATCCCTCATTAGAAACCAAGCTCAGATACCTGTATCTGTTCTCACCAATGGCTGAAGCACTGCAGATCTGGTCAGAGGAAGCCAATGAAGTCGTTATAGTGCATTGAATTAGCAATAACTGTTGCTGGACTGCATAGAAACAAGGAAAAACCCATTGTCTGTGTTTCAGCAAGAACTGTTACTGGACTGCATAACTCATTGTATCTGTTCAGAGTGCTGCAAACCTTCAGTTTTACAGGCAGGCTATATTTGAAGTATAATGTTTTGCATATTTGTAGCAGACACCTACCTGATGGAAAGAATGACCTTCACCACAGCTTTTTGATTCTCAAAAATACTCCAGTGGTCTAATCCAATATATGGAATTTAACAAAAGTGGATGAACAGAATGTTTTATTCAAAGTAGGCCTTTCACACTATTGGTTTACCTACTAATGATACATACTAAATGTATAATACTCTTCCTTCTCTGAGAGGCAGAAATCTGAGACATTATTATTTATTGATAGAAGAGTATGGAGATCATCAGCCCTTTCCCATTACTCAGAAAAAAATATACATATAATATCATCAGATACTATTTTCCACGGAAAAGCAATATTTTCAGTGAAATGGTTTATTTAATTATGATTCCTGGACTCACATGTTGACAGGTTGGCTGGATCAACATTGCAGAGCCCTAAGGAACTGAATACGAGATACTTTCTCAACAGTGGAAGAACAAACACTGACATGTTTTCTGCTGACATTTCGACTGTTAAGAGTAAGAAAATAAGTGCCATGCACTATATAATTATGCCAGATGTTCATCATCTTGCTTTTGAAATCATTGTTTTAAAAAACATCACCTCCCAGTCAAGCATTTCCTCTAGCTCAACAGAAAAGGTTTTGAGTGACAGAGAATATTCAGTTTAAGAGTCACAAATTGTCTTAGAGTAAGTGAAGTTTTCATGGATATATTATGCAAACATTGTGCAAAATCAGAATAGTAACCAGAAGCATAGGAAGAAATTCAAATCATATGTATTTAAAATGTTACCTGGAATAAGAATTAAATATTCTTCTCATGACTATCTACAAAATGATTGTCATGACAGAATACATGCACTGAATTAAAAGTCAAGTCCTTAAAAACATTTATAAAAGATTTTCCCCTTGATTCACGAATCTTCCGTGCAGGACTAGCTTAGTCCAGCATGGGTCCTGCATGGAAGTGACCGTTCAGGAGCAGCACAGCAGAGCACCATGCATATAAATGAAGGCGCGCTGCCTGAGCTCCTAAATGGAGACGGAGCGTGGACGAGTGCAGGGGGCGTGCCTGAGAGCAGAGCTCTCACAATATACATGCCCCTGCAACTGCAGTTTAGCAATAACAATGAGCGAGACTGCTCATAGGGGGTTGCTTACCCCCAGCAACACCCCCCCAAGTTTATAAGAGCAATAGTTAAAATATAATAATATAAACAAGTTAAATTTTTTTTTATCAAACAGATAAACTTTAACGGTAGGTGCTCGGGTTTGCCTATTGTTTAGCTACATATACTGCAACTTAAATGGCACAAGAAGATAAATATCAAGATATATGCAACTGAAGCAGTATTGCAATAGTGTAGTGGTCAGCTCATTTACCTTACCAGCAGTCATTCCCGGTTTGAGTCTCACTCCAGTACATTCCATTTTCCATGTCAAATCACTTTATGAACAAAATTTTTTGTTGCATAACCTACTAAATAACATATATTGGTGAACTGGAGTACTGCATTAAATGCAGATGTGAGGTATCATTGTAATAATGTTGGAAAATCCACAGATAAACACAAGTGTCCCATACAGTATATGTACACATGAATCAGGGATACAAATTGAAGATATAATGTGTAATGAATGATAAATCCATAGAGTGTCCAAATCCACCACCTTCCCAAGAACCATTTTACATTTCTGTCTAAATTAGTGTGGGGGTAAGTGGGAGTAAGCACTATTAAGCAGTAGTAAGTGGGAGTAAGCAGATTTGAGCAGTAGTAAGCGGGTTTAAGCCCATTTGCAGGGTTGTAAGCAATGCGCACACAGGTTAAGCAATACTGAAGCTAACTCTCTTTAAGCATATTTAACCGGAGGTTATCATTGCATAAACCCGCTTACAATTGCTTAAAAGTGCCTTAATCACTCTGTATGCAACAGCCGCTGTTCTACCCAGCAACAAAACAAACAGTCCTTTCAGGTCTTCAACCCAGGACCCTGCACACTATAGTCACAGTAGTTAACTAGTAAACCATCACAGCAGTACATAAGATTGAGGTATCACCAAACAGATCCTCACTATAGGAATATTAAACGTAACATGTGAAAGGAAACTATATACAGTTTTATGTTGTATAACCTACTAATAACATAAATATGTATAATGGAGTACTGCATTAAGTCCAGATGTAAGGTGTCATTGTAATAAAGTGTTGAAATCCCCTAATAAACACAAGGACCCCAACAGTGTACGTAGACATGAATCATGGATACCAAACACATATATAACATGTAATGAATAATAAATCAATGCCAAACAGCAAATACTATGCACATTAAAAACTAAGCAACACTAAGTTTTGCACAGCTCTGCTTACTAAGTGTAAGCAATGTGTAGGCCAGCTAAATCAGTTTGCCCATTGGTATACCCCTTTAAGCAATGCCAACCATAGTTAAGCAGGTTTGCCCATAGCTTAGCATTTTCAAAACCATCTAATCACAGCAAAGTGTGGGAAATCAGCCCTATTTAAACCCAACAGGCGGGAATACATTCCATAACTGGTTGCAGCTTCCTCCTGTAGGCACTATGACTGGTGTGGGAGAGGGAGTACACTTTCGGGTACAGCACTGGAGCCTCCAGAAGTCCAAAGTCATGGCAGGAATCCTTGTTAAAGACCATGACCAGAGACTGCTGCAGGGCCAGTACCAGGGTTCCCAATATAAAGCGGAAGCCTGGAACCATCTTGCCAGTGACCTCACCAGTGCTACTGGCATACCTCAAACTGGTGAGCAGGTCAGGCATCACTATGCTGACCTGAAGAGGTGAAAGAGGGAGCTCTTAGATCAGTGGATTCAAGAGGCTAGGAGGACAGGGGATGTCCCAGCCGTGTGTATCAGTCCACTACCTGTTTAATAATTGCCACTCATGTATATTATGGATACGTATGGCTAAATATTCATCTTATGTCTTTGACAGGACAGATGAGCGGGCTGTGAATCAGGAAGCCTATGCCTGTAGATTGCAGAGGTTGCATCACAAGGCAGGTTAGTAATACTCTTGCATGTACTGTCATAGGAAATAAATCTAAAAGTAGTAGAAAGTTAATTCACAGTATAAAACCTGTATTGTTTAAGGCATGTACTGAATACACCAGACAATATGGCAGGAAGAGTCTCATTTAGGTTGTATGTAAATAAAAGGTTAACAGCCTGACAATAAAGGTGTAACTGCTGGACTGCATGTGTTTACTCTGGTATCATATGGTAATGGAGTGTTGCAATCTCTTAATAGTACTGTTGTATTAAGCACTGTTACCCACACTGTGCTACATAAATAAAATGTATAGGAATGTCTGTAGATGACTGTTGTATTCACAAGAGGTCATATTGTACAACTGAGAGAGACTTAGACAGAAAACAGTGAAAAGATAGACAACCTAATCCAAATAGCACACTCAACTGAGATGTGAATTGTTGCATTTTTAGCACACACAGCCATGGTTCAAATCCTGGAAGTGGTAGTAAGCAGTAGGCAGAACTATACCCCACAACTGTACAGATATGTCCAGAATGTCCAGTTAATTGGCCCATATCTGCTGCCTGTCACCCTGTCCCCCTGGCATATCAGTGGGATGATCCCAGATATTTAGGCAGCTGATAATGACATACAACTGATTGCCAGACATCTATAAGAACAAACCTGTTACTCTAGCAACTCCCCAAAATGTTATGAGAGTAATAAGCCAAGTATGCCCCATCTCCACCCCTATGTTGTGAAGTTGTGACCAGAGTATGTGCAGTAACAGTGTGAGACGTATGTGCATAATAATAATATTGAATCTGGTAATATGTGTGGCAACATTCAGGTAGTGCTAACAAACATTCCCCCCACAGGTCTGTCAGATATGAAAACTGCCTAGAAATAAAAGATTGAAATCCTGGACTGGTACTGTTTACTCTGGTATTGTATGGCATTGTTAGTGTTGCAGTTGCTCTGAATAATAAGGTGCTACTCATCACTGTCATTCACACTGTGCTACATAATAAAACAGTCTAGAAAACCCTATATGAGTGTTGTAATTACAAGGTCAGATTGTAAAACCACGGGAGACTTATAGACAGAATTCAGAGAAGAGAAATGCAGCAATATCTATACAGCACACTCAACTGTGATGAACACTGTTTTAATTTTAGCAAACACAGCCATGGTTCAAATTCTGGAAGTGGTAGTAAGCTGTATGCAGACTCATACCCCACAAGTGTACAGATTTGTCCAGAATGTCCAATTAATTGTCTGATATCTGCTGGCTGTTACCCTGTCCCCCTGGCATATCAGCGTGCTAATCTCTGATATGTAGGCACCATTTAATGTCATCTAACTGACTGTCAGGCCTGTACATATTTGGAAAATGTCTATGAAAACAAACCTGTCATTGTACAACTCACCAAAGGTTTATGAGAACAATAGTCAAAATATGTCCCGGTTTCACCTGCATGTTGTCAAGACATGCCCAGAGTGTGTGCAATAAGAGATAGACAGGTATGTGCATAGCATCAACCTGGAATCTGGGAATATGTGTAGAAATAGTCAGGTAGTGTTAACAAACAATACCTCCACAGGTATACCAGGTAAGAGATGTATACTGCAGGTAAAACTCAGTTCATGTATATAGTTGTCTACATCCATACCATTGTCCAGTCTAAGGCCATAGGGTAGTGTAATAATACCTGTATGGTACAGATCACAGCACTGACTAGGAAAGTAATGAAAACTGCAGGGATATACAAGTTGTTAATTGACAAACCCCCACCATATCTGCAACAATAAACTAAATACACAACTCAATTGGTATGTGCTCTATTAAATCGACTTTTGGGACATATGTCCTCTTGTTTGATAAATATTTAAATTTGTTTCTATGCATGTGCTATGTTGAAATACTCCCACATTGGTGGCATGCTGCCATCAATGTACCTGCATGCTGTTGTAATGGCCACTGTGGTTCCATATATCCGTGTGTTTTGTTTGCTATGCAACTGTTCCATATCTGGTGTTTCAGGTTACTGGGAATATTTATGCATGCTGTTATACCTAATCCTGGAATGTGTTGTCTATTACTAACCCACATATGCCATAAAATTGAACCACCATAGCACCTTTGGGAAAGCCGGTGCCAGTGGACCCACCTCTCCTACCTCATCTGGCCGTGGCACCGGGCACCAGCATGTCTAGGGCCCACCTTGGGACCGCCTTACCAGCTGGTCCTGCACCACTTTCAGATGGAACTGCCTCAGGGGGATGGGGCTTGCCCCCCTAGGGAGTGGGCGCAGACAGGACACTGTCACCCATCACCAGGTCCAGAGTCTGATGCATAGGGAGCTCCACAGGTAGTTTGGAAATCTGCTACACCAGCTTGAGGGCCGCATGGTGCAACAAGAGGGTCAGCCTGGCCCTCCTACTCAGCCCCCAGAACAGCCACCTTCAGGGCCATGAAGGTGCAGTGGTGACTGCCCATGGGTGGGGACCTCAGTCAAACTGTTTACACTAGGGGGATCATGGGCTTTTGACTTCCAAACACCCCTCCCCATCCAAGGTGTTTACCCCCCACATGTGTCATATACCACACCTGTATGCTGTCTTCTATGACTTGTCTGTTATCCTACACAACCTACCTCCCCAAATATACTTACTTCCCCTCCCCAACATCCCACTCTCACCTTAAAAAAAAGGGCAATCTGTTCCAAAAAAAAATCTCGCCCCATACATAGCGGTCCATTTCACGTGTCCACTGGACACATGTAATCTGGTCTAATTGGCTTCACAACATATTATTGTTGTCCTCACCCCTTCTCAGGGGTATGAGTGTCCAAATCTACCTCCATATCTGTGTATA
>NC_056734.1:127019170-127094170 GCF_019279795.1 Protopterus annectens | reverse complement strand
CATCACCTCACAGCATGGGGGTTCATGCCATCCATCCCCCCTGACACATGTTGAGGAGCTCCTTGCCAGCCTCGGGGCACCTGCCCACTCGCACACACAACAACTGGCAGAGAGTATAGTGGAGGTGGGTGCTACTCACAAACCGGCAGAGGAGCGTGTAGGTAAAGCCACAGGGCACATCAGTAGACCACTGTTGGGTATCCATCCACATCTGTACAGGTAGATCATGCATATGTGAGATGAAATATATATAGTCTGTTGCTGCGTAGTAGTAATAAACAGATGTGCATAAGCTGTAGTATTGTGGGCTTGTACTGTTGATGTACTGTAATGCTGCACCCACCCTGTACCAATGCCACAGCTGTGGCTACTGACATCACATCTCTCACACACTTATGTAGGTCCCTCTGGTATACCTCCAAGGCAGCAACCTGTAGCTGGTGAGTTTGCCAATACATCGGTTATGTTATGGCTATGGTATATTCCATGCACACATTTAACACACCTACCCATAATGCATGCCATACATGTTCATGTATTGTTGCTGTTAACTGCACTGCATCACAGTGGCCACCATGATGCTGTATCTGAAGGGTATGTTAGACTCCTGCAATATAACTAACATCCTGTCATTGCAAAATGTGTGCACAGAGAAGAACATAATGGTGGGACAAATGGCCTACAGTAGGGACATGTGTGAAACATCACCCTTATAGAGTGCTACAACAGTGTATATACCAGTATTACAATGGCAACTGTTACAGATCTACACTACGTCATATCATAATACTGTGGTCCACAAACCTTACAACCTGCAATGTGGTCCCAACATGAGTAACGAGTGTGTAATATGGAATCGCAGGTTAGGGCAGCAAATATGGGGAATACATACCTTCACAAACACTGGAAGCATATGTGTTCAGACATTCCAGATAACATATAGTGGAAGCAGCTGCTGAGGTACATGAAAATGCCCCTTCCAGCAAGTACACATCCCCAATGTCACACCAAGTATTGGTTTTCTGTCCAAGACATTTGGCCATCAAATGTGCACACTTTCCTGCAACAGAGGCAGCCGTGGCTTGCACACATCTTGCATGACAAGGTGTGGGCCCCATACCCAACATGTAGCACCCATGAGCTGGGTAGCCATACCCCACCATTGCATATACCATGGCAGACAGTGCAGACAGTCATGTATGTGGCAAGAATGTATGGGACAGGAATGATGTAGAAAATAAACAGATGGCCATCCAAGACAGATGATGTCACATGTAGCAAAATGGTTATGCAGGCTGCCTAGTAATATGCCACTGAGGAGGATGCAGGAATGTCCAGTGAGCACTGGCTGTGCAGTACCTGTGTCAGCAATTGCCTGGATTCTGCAAACGTGTGGCCTATGGGTTAGAGTAATCAGATGTGACAGCTGTACCACAGGAAACATCAGCCAGACCTCTCTACAGGTAGCATATGCATAACAAAAGAGGTCCCCAAAAGGCATGCATCGCAATGTGTACTGGTGTACCAAGACCACGATGGAAACCTGCAGACAGTATCACATAAGAAACATGTGCTGCACAACCAATGCCTCACAACACCTCAGGCCCACCATCCCCATCTGTACTATGCCGGTGCCAGTGTACACCTGTATGTTTGCTATTCATTAGCTGGGACTAGGCTTTTACATGTGGTGTTCAGTGTTTGGGACACTCCAAACTGACACACATGTGTAGGCCATAGTTATCAAGCAACTGCAAAAAGGCTGAAGGTGGGGAGGGGGTGTCATCATGACACAAAAGTGCACTGCAGCATGGATCCAAAGGATGCTACAAATGGCTATATCTCCACACAGTCAGGGTCAGAAACTGTGGTAGACATAACCCTGACGCCACAGCAATAGTGATGGCGGTGTGTGAACTCCAAGGGATGTGCACCTGAGCTGACCTTGCAATCATGCAGAGTTAGGGGACATGTGTGGGGCAGACTGACCATATATTGGCAAATGCAGATGCCCCATGCTAGTATACCCCTGCCAGGAATAGTGACTGCTGTAGTACACATAACAGTAGGTGCAACAAACCATGATGATAAGGGCGTGCACACATATGCACCCACAAAGTGTATGCATCTCAGTCAGCATCAGCATAGCTAACACATTTATTTGACACTGCATTTGATTGTACAGGACATATGTCACATATCAGGCTCATGTAATGTTAACATATGCAGTAATGTGGTCCCATGGCATATCAAGGAAGAGGGCATCATATCAATAAGGGTGTGTGCACTCCCCATAGCCACGGTAAGGTTTGATGGTTGTCAGTGTAATAGTATCGTATATGTCATACATGCACCATTGATGATGACATCGGTAAATCAGACATCAGGGATTTGCAAATTACATCTGTCCACATATCATCCCAGGTATATGTCAGACAAACACATAAGGGCTGTGAGCAGCAGAGCAGACATAACTGACACAGTACTACACATTCAGCAATGGTGTGTACACCTGTGAGGTATGGTGCACAGTACATGGCAGAGTGCTGAAGAGGTGCACACCAATACTGGGTATATGGGTGCAATGTTTTCCAGGGGAAGGAGTATCACCTACTAACACAGCCCATGCATCACACACATGTATACTGTTGCTAGCATGGATTGACTATAGCTGCACTGCTTGCTGTTGGGTACCATATGTTATGCATGTTGACAGATGGGTAATGGGAGGTCTGTGTGTAATAACTTCATGCAACTTCACCTGTAAGTGTGTGGGGGGGTTATTTTATCTGTAAGTGCAATCTGGTGGAGTGGAGGGGGGTTGATGCATGTAGGATGTGTGTGTGTGTGTGTGTGTGTATGTTTGTGTGGGTGTTCATATATGCACATGTGTGAGTGTGGGGTTGTTCATACGTCACTACTTCCCTTTGGAATCATGCAGTACATGGACATGGACTGACACATGAGGCACCAGGCATACTTGTCTGATATGTAATCTCAGGACAGCTGACAGTATAATAAGGTCTGTACCATGGAACATGCATTGGGAGGGAAAATAGATACCAGGTATACTGTTAAAATTGCAATCAGCAGAAAGGTGAAAGACTACCCATGTATGCAGCACCACAGTTGCATTGGGGAATTACTAGACAACACCAGTGAGTGTATCCAAATATTACTGTTGTCCATATAATAAGTTAATTGAGCAAAAGATCTTGCATCTACTGAGCAATAGTGATGTATGACACTCCAGTGAGTGACATTATGAGTGACCGTAGTAGCCCCTAACATATGGGGGGGCTATGTCACAATGTCCAGACATACCCAGGGTGAACACTGGATGACACCAGTGAGTCCTTGTAAAACTGACTCCAGTCAAGTCAAAGAGGTAATGGAGTAACAAGTCATGTTTTGTGATCACTTGTCTAGGCAATTAGAAGAATGATACATTAATGATTGGTATTAATGAGTGTAAACTCATGGACAGGTGGGTATTATGGTGGAATGTCAGAGTGTGTGTGTGTGTGTGTGTGTGTGTGTGTGTGTGTGTGTGTGTGTGTGTGTGTGTGTGTGTGTGTATATGTGTGTACTGTTAAGCAATGATGTACAGGTATTAAAGTGCATTTCTTCTTTTCCCCTCACAGGTGGAAAGGTGGGTCAGGGTCCCTCCTGCATGCAATCAATGTCGGTGTCCATACAGACACTGAAAATTATGTTAGGTGTGTTGAGGCACAGGCGGGGTTGTCAGAGGCCAAAACTGCACCATTGTTTGACATCCTCCTGTTATCCACCCCATCCCCTCCCACAGTCACAGTGCCGACCCCATCACCAGTGGCTATAGCAGAGGGACAGTTGGTGGTTGGTGGTAGTGCACAGGACAGTGTGGTATCTATGGCTACTGTGTCTGGACATAGCAGCCATAGCCTGATGTCCAGCAGGGTACCACATAGGCAGATGTACCAGGCTGCTCGTAGGATGGCCGCTAGTCATTGTTCCCCTGGTAGAACTGCCACATCTGGTACCACCAGATGCATGTTTCAGGCTGTCATGGAGGCGCAGGCATGTATGGAACAGTACACCAGACAAGGTCTGAGGCTGCAGAGGGATGTTTTTTCATCGGTAAGTGACAACATCTGTGATCTTGCTGGTGCCCTCCATGATTATACAGAGGTCATGAATAGATGCTTGGGTGAGATGGTGGGCCTCATCGACCATGGATTGTCCATGCTAGAGCATGTGGTGGGACTGGTTCGATGGCCACGTGCATGTAGGCCAGCAACACCAACATCTGACGGTCGACGTGGACATGCAAGGACACCAAGCAACTCCCGTAGTGACAGAACCAGCCCCAGCACTGTAGGGGGGCAGTGTCCACAACACAGCAGGCCACGTGCACGTGGCCCTGGCCAGTCCCAGGAGGGACCTGGTTCCAGCGGACATATGTTATCATCAGGGAAGAGTAGCATATCGAGATTTGTACCTGGACGTGCCCGTGGAACCCCGGGCAGGCACAGTTCTCATGTCCATGGCCAGAGGCGGTGAACTGCACACCTTGCCAGGTATGGTCTGCAGCTGTCCAAGAAACACCTGTATAGGGCAGCCACATGGCAGAACTGTGTGCATGCATACCCACACACAATACAAATACACCTAGGGCAACTCCATACCTACACACACTATATCACCACAGCCATATCAGTAACTTACACCCTTCACTCACACACATGGTGTCAAATATATGGCCCACCCTAGGTCTCTGGCAAACCAACAACACACCCTGTGCATATGATATCTGTGCCACATCCCTGTCATCCATAACATCAATACAGGGACAGGCTAATATGGTTCTGATGCACATAGTGTTTGTACTACAGTGTACCAATGTACTGCTGTGTAACAAGTTGTCATCAGTAATGTTTAATGCTTACATGTCAGGTAGTGTAGCTGTCCAACCATGATGCATTATAACTGTTAGTAACACTGAGTGATTGTGTTCTCTATAATGTTATCCATTTGTGTTGTAGGTGTACATGTGTCAGCAGGAGGATGGTCTGCTGTCATATCTCACAAGGGGTATGGCACTGTGGTGAAATCATGGCTGTGCCATATCCTGGGTACAGTTGAACACGTCACAGGTCTGTATAACAGTTACTGCCTGTGCCACATGGACAGATGACCCCTTGGGACATGTATATTCAGCAACCTGAAGTAGATCCCTCCACATACACTCACACTCTTACTTGGCAACACTGGGACTTGACCCCTACCTAGGTATGTAGTGCTAGTTAAGTGTGTGACTTTAATTGCACACACCACACATCGTTTAGGATGAGGTGTATTCCAGGTTGCATGTTACATGCAGAACATCCCCAGACATGTACAGTATGGTAATGGGGGATGCAATGGTTGTATATGGACAGTACATAGTGTGACATACCATCATATACACATTAGCAAACACATAATAGTCAGACACACATCTGAGATACCTGGGCCTATCAGTGCTAACTAACTTGTCAGTGTGTCCAATGTGCTACAGGTCACATGCATAACTGGGCTGGATAGTGTTATCATTTACCTGTATGGTTGATGGTGAAAGTGGTCACTATACAGTGGTAAATGGGACATGTACCAAGGGTACCATAGTGTAATGACAGTATACCCAGCACCCACACCCCACTGTGGATATTGTACGTACTGGAACCCATGATGACACTCTGACATACCCACCATCACACATTGACCAGGACTGCAATACAACCCCTTGTCCATCCCAAGAGTCCAACTACAGGGATATGCATCTAATGCACATGCCACAGGCATAGTAGGGTGATGCATTGTCATGCCTCTCCTATGGGCAGTGTGACACCCATGCCCTGGCCCAGCAATCAAGGAGCCTCAATTCTCACCACTAACACCAGTGAAGGGCATCTCATATAGAAGGAAATAATAACAAATACACACAGTAAAGTGCAATTTCCCTTAAGAGCACACAGAGATCACAGTCAGTCTGGGGCTGGTCAGTCCCTTGTTCTCCAGGTTCCCCAATAAGTCTCCCCACTGGCACAGCTATAGGGTCCAGATCTCAGCCTAGCAGACAAGCTAAAATCCCCAGCACCCTCTCTGTCCAACCAGTGCTTCATGTCGCTGCCTAGGCAGCTAACACACACACACACACACACACACACACACACACACACACTTTAAGAAGAGTTTATACAACCACACTGACACTCCTGGGATAGGCTGGCACAGGTTCTCCAGCTGTGCCCCTCTTTCCCAGATTATATGGTAGTACCAGCTGCCACCACCCACTAATATTTATCAGCTACTCAAAGGCCATTAAAAGGGTGTTCAATTATTACTGTGCAATATTATTATCCAATTGGTAGTATAGCCCAGGGCTAAAGCTATTGGAGTGGCTTTGTACAGTTTTACCAAAGGCATGTAAGTGCTCAAGAGCTTAAATTCTCTCTACAAAAACAGCCGCAATTGAAAGGGCTTAAAAATATTTAATAACAAATATTCAAAACACAAGACAATACTTTTTACTACACTGTGCTAGTCTAGATGTCAGAGATCGCAGAGAAATACTTAAAATAATTCAGTAGTACAGTTCTGACATCACAGAAAAACACTTAGTCTAATCTTTCTAGTTTCTAGCTATTTCTAAGAGAAAACACAAATCTAAGATAAACTTACATATAGAGTAAAGCAGTGCTGGTGAGTTGGATGGTCAAGATAAAAATGCTTAATGCTGTCTGATTCTGTTTTTAAAATCACATTCCTGGTTCATATTACATCATTCTTCCCAGGCTAACAGAAACTACATTTACATTCTTCACCTCTGGGCAGAAACCAGAGCAATAAAGGACATTTATGCATGCAAATTCTGGCCATTAACTCTGGCCTTAAAACAATAGGCAGGATGCCACGCTCTAGACTTACTGGCTCTGAGTTTTAACTTCAAAGAGTCACAACATGCATTACTTATTCAGTAGAGTGCACTGTTGTTACATTATTTTCCAGTTCCACATGTAACACTATTTTTACAATTTAAGACAACAGCCTGTGGTTTACTATAATATTTACAGATGACAGAATTATCTCCAAAATTCTATCTGGCTAGGCTGGCAGCCTTCACCCATCTTCACCCAATCTTCACATCCCCCCCCACCCCCCGGAGAACTCAAGCTAGTTTTTCAAGTGACCCTTGAGAAATACTGCTTGAGGGAGTTAGGTCTATCTGAGTATACCTTAACCCATTCCCTGCCTTGAGACCCCATCTGCACTGGCATTGCTAATCCCACTGCGGTGCTGCACAGACATATCATATGCTTGCAACCCCTGGCTTCATCTTAGCAACTTGGCATTTTGCTGGAAGGCTCTGTTTAACCATGTTAGGGGGTTGTGATCTGTCATAACAGTGAATTTCCTTCCATACAGATAAGGCCGCAGTTTCTGCAGTGCCCAAGCAGTGGCTAGACATTCCTTTTCTACAGCTGTATATCATTCCTCTCTGGGTTGGAACCTATGACTGAGATAAACCACTGGGGGCTCATCCCCCTCTGAAGAAATCTGGCTAAATACAGCCCCCACCCCATGGTTTAAAGCATCCACCTGCACAACAAATTCTTTGCTGTAACCTGGACTGGCTAACATGGGGCGGGGGGTTCTCCCAAAGCTTCTTTAAGCATCTGGAATGCCTGCTCACATGCTGGGGTCCACACTACCTTATCTGGCCTGTTCTTCCTTGTCAGGTCCATGAAGGGAGTAGCTATGGTGCTTTAACAGGGGACGGACTTTCTGTAGTGCCCTGCTGTCCTTAAAAATGCATTCACCTGCATTTTAGTAACAGGTGCAGGCAATGCCTGAATGGCTTCCACTTTGGCAGGTTCTGGCCTTATCTTACCACTCCCCACTCTATGTCCTAGGTAGGAGACCTCTTCCATATCCGCCTGACATTTGCTTGGCTTAATGGTAAACCCTGCCCTCTGTAATCTGCCCAGCACCTCCCTGACATGCTGAATGTGCTCTGGCCAGGGATGGCTGCAGATGGCAATATAATCTAGTCAAGCAAGGGTAAACCCTCCTGCGCCTGCTAGGATATGATCTACTAGCCTCTGGAAAGTCACTGGGGCATTCTCCATCCCAAAGGGCACATTTGTAAACTCATACAAGCCAAAATGAGTCACAAAGGCTGACTTCTCTCTAGCACTGGGAGTCAAGAGCAGCTGCCAGTAACCCTTGGTAAGATCAGTGGTTCTAACCACCCAGCTGCTCTAGGGCCTCATCTGTCGTAGGCATGGGGTAAGCATCCGACTCTGTGTGGCTATTTACTTTCCTGTAGTCTACACAGAACCTGGTGCTGCCATCCTTCTTTGGCACCAGCACCACTGGGGAGGCCCAGGGACTGTTGGACTCTTGAATCACCCCTAGTTCCAACATCTCCTGTACCTCCTCCCTCAGAGTCTGTTTGACTCTCTCAGGCACTCTATAAGGGGCCTGCCTAATAGGCCTTTGGGGTCCTGTGTCCACCTGGTGCTGCCCCAGGTGGGTGCACCCTGGTTTCCCAGTAAACATGTCCCCATATTCCTGCAACACTGCTCGGATTTCCTGAGCCTGCATAGGAGTAAGCTGCTGGGACATTGCTACCCCTTCCACTGAGGTGTCAGCCTGTGCCTCACTGAGGAGATCAGTCCACAGATGTCCCTCGGACTCCTCCGGCAATCCACTGCAAATGCTCAGCACAAGGGCCTCCCTATCATGGTAAGGTTTCATCATGTTAACATGGTACAATTTGTGCCCTGCCATCTGTCTAGCAGTTCCACCATGTAGTTAAAATCACTTACTTTTCTTACCACCTTGTAGGGTCTCTCTCAATATGCTTGCAGTTTGTTGTGTCTGACAGGAATGAGAACCATTACCTGCTGTCCCACAGGATACTCTCTAGCTCAAGCATTCCTGTCATACCACACTTTTTTTGTTGTTGGGCTTCTGCCAGGTTCTCCTGGGCCAAGCCCATGAGTTACCTGAGCCTTGTTCTGAGTTTATGATGTATGCAACAACAGACCCCTTGTAAAACTCGCACTCCCTTTCCCACATGTCTCAAATTAAATCTGGAGGTCCACTCACCCCATGCCCATACAGCAACTCAAAAGGTGAAAAACCTGTGGATTCCTGGGGAACTTCTCTGTAAGCAAACAACAGATGGGGCAAATATTTGTCTCACTCCCTCTTAAACTGATCTGCAAATGCCTGTAGCATGGACTTGATTGTAGAGTTAACCTCTCAACAAGACCATTAGTCTGGGGATGGTAGGTGGTGGTCTTCATGTGCTTCACCCCCCAGGACTTCCACAGACAAGCCAGTAGGTCTGACATAGAATTGGCATCTCTGGCAGTCAGTATTTCTTCTGGGAAACCTACCCTGCTGAAAATCTCTAACAAAGCATTTTCCACCTTCTCTGCTTCAATGGAAGACAAAGCCACCACCTCAGGGTATCATGTAGCATAATCCACTACCACTAGGATATACTTTTTCCCTGTGAAACTTGGGGTACTCAGAGGACCCACAATACCCATAGCTGCCCTCCGAAATGCCTCCTCAATCACAGGCAAAGGCATCAAAAGATCTCTCACATTGTCTTCTGCCTTGCCTACCTTTTGGCACTGCTCACAGGTCCTGTAGTACCCTGTTGCATCTCTGGAAATTCCAGGCCAATAGAAGTTCTGCATAATATGCCTCTTTGTACATTTTATGCCCATATGACCAGCAAAAGGAATATCATGGGCTATGGCTAGAAGTGCCAAATGGTAGGCTCTAGGCACTACCAACTGCTGTACTCTCTCACCTTTTAGCTCTCCCTCAGGGGTCCACTCTCTGTATAGTAACCCTTTGTCCCAGTATAAAGATTCCCCCTTTCCTTGAGAATCAGGTGGATCCATAGCTACCTGTCTCAGGCCTTGCAATGTAGGGTCTGAGAGCTGAGCCTGTCTCAACTCTCTCCTTGTAACCCTTCCCAGCTCCCCTTACACAGGAAGTCTGGCATTCTCTGACAGTGGTGCCTCACTGTCAACCTGGGTACTACTACTCACCACTACCTTTGCAGTCACTCTGTCCAAGGGACCATCAGTACCCCCAAGCAGCTGTGGCTCACCTTCAGTCTCACTGCTACAGGGTAGCTCCCTCCCTGAAGTAACCACCTCACCAGTCCTGGCTGCAAGTATGTAGTCTGCCTGCATCTCTTCCAGGCTACCAGACTTACCTGCTTGTCTCCAAGCCTGACTGCGTGTAACTGCACAAGCACAGGGTACTGCACTATCAAAATCATTCCCTATCAGGACATCTGCAAGTATATCCTCAAACACACCTACTTGCTGGCTTCCCTTTCCACCCTCCCAGTCCAGGTGAACCCTAGCCAAATGGAGTAGACTGTCCAGGGAAGTAGTGCTCCTCTGTAATGATTGCAGGCTTTACAATGGTTATATCAGAGGCTGTGTCTCTCTTGGCAATGGCCTCTTTATTCACTATGATAGGATATAACTTCTGGTGGTACTTTTGTACCCTTGTTGTCCCAAGGCAACCTACTATTGGCATTTTGTCTTTCCCACTTACTGGCTCCCTCGCCTTTTGTTCCCCACCTTGCCTCTGTGGACACCTGTATGCCACATGGCCCCACTGGTTGCATTCAAAACATTTAACCCTAGCTCCTGGATGTGTACCTGGACTAGCAGCTTGCCCTGCTACTGGCAGATTCTGTTGGGGCAGTATGGGCTGCCCACCATGGGTTTCTTTAGACCCATGAGCAGTGCTAGGGGTCCTAGTCCTGTTCAGGGCTGCCCTGCTTGCCAGGTATAGGTCTCCCTTCTTCCACAACTCATCTGAAGTAGCACATTTTCTATCAGCTAACCAGATCCTCATGTCCTCAGGCAAAGTGCTAAGGGCTTATTTCCTCACCAAAAGGTCTGCCAGCATGCACCCACCTATGGAAGCAAGTGCTCAGTTCAGCTTCATATTCACACACACTTTCATCTGCCTTGCATCTATGCTCACAAGACTTTTTCCTATATGTTTTAGGTGTTAGCTTAAACAATTCCAACAAGTGATGTTTAACAGCAGTATAATCAAAACAGGCAATGTCAGACACTTTTGACAAAACAGTTACAGCTTTGCCATGGAGTAAGGGGGTCAGGAACTGTACCCAGAGCCTTTGTTCAACATTATACTATTTGCATACCCTCTCAAACATATGAATAAAACTATCAAAATTATCCCCCTCTTCAAACTGTGGAAGAAATTTGCTTACCTTTTGTGCTTCTGGGGTCCATTACCTCCATGACTCTGGTGAAGAGTGAGCATTTACCTCTCATGCTTCCTCTGCCGGTCTTTTTCCTCAGCTTCCAGGCACAGCAGGTTTTCATTCTCCTCAGCCTGCAGACTCCTCAGTCTCTCAGCTTCTTCTATCTCCAAATGTCTGGCCTCGAATGCAAGTCTCTTTAGCTCCAGATGGATTTTTAAGTCCTCTGCAGAAAGGTTGAGCTGTCCATTCTCTGAGGATATTATATCTCCACTGCCAGTCTGATTGTCCTCCTGGCTGCTGTTTTCTGATGCAGCTGTAACCAAGGCTGCAATCAGGTCTGCCTTAGTCAGGTTTCCATGAACCAGTCCCCTAGCCTGGCACATCTCAGCCAGCTGGCTCCTTGTCAGCTTTCCATATTCCTCTGCTGACATGCTGCTGCTCCACCCTGACTAACTAAGCTAACAAAAGAAATAAAACAACTGTGATCTGCACTCTGAGTATTCACTGAGTGGCTAATTTAAAATAGAAAACACCTTCAAAACCCACTGTACCCAAGCTACAGGAATCCACTCTACCCACACCACTGCAAGCCAGTTAGTATTTGCCACCAATTAATATGTGATGTGGATATCCCACCACTGCTACCAATTAATATGTGATGCCTGTGCCCTGGCCCAGCAATCAAGGAGCCTCAATCCTCATCACTAACACCAGTGAGGGGTGTCTCATATAGGAGGAAAGGATAACAAATACACACAGTAAAGTGCTATTTCCCTTAAGAGAACACAGAGATTACAGTCAGTCCGGGGCTGGTCACTCCCTCACTCTCCAGGTCCCCAATAAGGCTCCCCACTGGCACAGCTATAGGGTCCAGATCTGAGCCTACTGTGCAAGCTAAAACCTACAGCAACCTCTCTGTCCAACCAGTGCTTCGTGTCCCTGCCCAGGTAGCTGACACACACACATACACACACACACACACACACACACACACACACACACACACACACACACACACACACACACACACACACACACACACATGCACACACACACACGTGCGCGCGCACTTTGAGAAGAGTGTATACAACCACATAGACACTCCTGGGAAAGGCTGGCACAGGTTCTCCAGCTGTGCCCCTCTTTCCCAGACTATACGGTAGTACCAGCTGCCACCACCCACTAATATCTATCAGCTACTCAAAGGCCCTTAAAAGGGTGTCCAATTATTACTGTGCAATATTATTATCCAATTGGTAGTATAGCCCAAGGCTAAAGCTATTGGAGTGGCTTTCTACAGTTTTATCAAAGGCATGCAAGTACTCTAAAGAGCTTAAATTATCTCTACAAAAACAGCCACAATTAAAGGGTTTAAAAATATTTAATAACAGTCAAAACACAAGACAATACTTTTTTCTACACAGTGCTAGTCAAGAGTTCAGAGAACAAAGATAAATACTTAAAATAATTCAGTAGTACAGTTCTGACATCACAGAAAAACACTTAGTATAATCTTTTTAGTTTCTAGCTATTTCTAATAGAAAACACAAATCTAAGATAAACTTACATATAGAGCAAGACAGTGCTGGTGAGTTGGATGGTCAAGACAAAAATGCTTAATGCTCTCTGATTCTCTCTGTTTTTAAAATCACATTCCTGGATCACATTACAGCATTCTTCACACTTCCCTGGGTTCCCAGGCTAACAGAAACTACATTTATATTCTTCTCCTCTGGGCAGAAACCAGAGCAATAAAAGACATTTATGCATGCAAATTCTGGCCATTAACTCTGGCCTTAAAACAATAGGCAGGATGCCTCACTGTAGACTTACTGACTCTGAGGTTTAACATCAAAGGGTCACAACATGCTTTACTTGGTCAGTAGAGTACACTGTTGTTACATTATTTTCCAGTTCCACATGTAGCACTATATTTACCATTTAAGACAACAGCCTGTGGTTTACATTAATATTTACAGATGACAGAATTATCTCCAAAATTCTGTCTGGCTAGGCTGGCAGCTTTCACCCATGTTCACCCAATCATCACAGGCAGCAACATCACTATCCATAATACTATGTGGTAATGCACATTTTAATAGGAGTATATGGCCTCAGAATGCTGTACCCTACATATATACACACATGCACACATACACACACTTGCCAGAACCCAGTGGGTATCCCATGCCTATCAACCCATTTGTACAACAGTGTTGTGCTGGTACTGCAACACCCAGGTAGCCCTTAGGGAGAGGAAAGTAACAAGTACATGTAATGTCCGGTACAGCAGCAGCCACATCTAACTATGGCAATGGGTGTTGCGGTGGGTGTGAAGGGCCTCAGGGTGTTTCCAACTACAGGTGTACTAACACACAGACACTAATATCCTTAGTAATGCACACGTACACATTTGTCAGTACTGGGGTTCATTGGTGCAGGTGTTCATAGGTGTGTACCTGGCTATTGTCCATGGAGAGATGGGAAGTGTAGGGGATATGTGTACAGTGGTATCATGCCACCTGCCATGTGCCAGAAAGCAATCTATTTACAGACACCACTGTGGTGACCCTCAGGGTGAGAGTGACATGCCTCAGCCAATCCTCTGGGTGCCTCCTAAAAATGGCCGGTAAGGTGCTCCAGTTGACATCTATGCAACATGTATTACATAACATGGTTAGTGTCTGTCCCGGAGACCTGTACCTAAGCATGTTCTGTCGACTGTGGTAGTGTAGTGGAGGTATTAGTGGCATGTGATACATACAGGGTGTTGTGTCCTATCTGTGCCAGTTATAACACAGCTGGACAGACATGTCAGAGTCAGTCAAGCATAGGTTGCCTGTACATATCCAAGCTGGATCGCTGACATCTGCACATCTGTCTAGGGACTGACAGACATTAACTCACCAACTAGCCATGCAGTAGGATGAATGTGTTGACAGATAGACATCTGACACCGATAGATATGCCATTACTATATGACGGCAGCCCTCACTGACTTGTGCTATACAGACACTAGTCTACAGTTAACTTCCACATGTCAGATCATTATCCAGTAGGAAATATATAATGTGACACAGCTCACATACCAAGAACATGACAGTGAGGACTCAGAGTTCATTTATGCCTACAGGGGTGTTTGTTGCCAGTACTACAATTAGCAATCTACTCTTGCTTGGGGAATCACTGTCAACAGTAGTAACATCATGATACACTACATGCCAGTATGACTGTACATAACCTGGGATACTATCCTTGTATGTAACACATTCACACAGATGAGTGTTGTACAGGTCATATATACTCAAGTGTCCCAGACAGGAGACTCACACTCCTTGCTACTGTAATGACAGCACACAGACACATGTTATGTACATGGCATTACATACACCTGTTACAGATGTCATTACCCTGCTATGTTATCAGACTGGGATGTGAGCACTGGTGACCAGGGCTGAGCCATGCTTAGCAGATGTCAGTATTGCTGCAATATAACACCTAAGCACATTTGCACACTGGTAAGCAAAGCCTACATGGTGTAAGTGCCTGTATGTTTAACCATACCTTAGCACCACTTAGCTTCACTGTTAAAGCTGTTCAAAACTGCCTTAACCACTCTGTATCCAACTGCCCTTGTTCTGCTCAGCAACAAAATAAACAGCCTTGCAGAACTTGTACCCAGGACCCTGTACACCACAGTCACAACAGTTAACCAGTACACCATGACAGCTATTTGTTGTTTTTTCAATACATCTGTCAGTAGACATATTGAATAGTATTAAACAATTGCTGTGACTTCTACAATTGTATAGTACTTGTTAGTGTATTACTGTTGCATCACATATGTTGTTATATCTAAATATACACATATCAGATACATATGGTGTAATCTGGACAACCGCGGTGGTGCAGCGGTAGCATTGTTGCCTCACAGCAAGAGGTTATCCCATTCGATTCTCAGCTGGAGTGAGGGGAGTGCCTTCTGTGTGGAGTCTGCATGTCCTCCCCGCGGTTGGGTGGGCGTTCGAAAGACATGCGTAAATGGGCGTGTCTTCGTTGAAGGTTGAACGTCGAGCTGACACCTCGGCGTTCATGAAAATCTACTGCCAATCATTAGCGGACCGGAGTTCCGCTGTGGTGACCCCTAAACGGGAAAAGATGAAAGACAACAACAACAATGGTGTAATACATCTGGAAAGGTATACACAACAGTAATGTTTACATATGACAAGGATATGCATATATACATATACATATGTAGATGTATGTCTACATGTACATACACATATATATTCATATATATGTATTTATATGCAATTTCCCTTAAGAACACATAGAGATCACAGTCAATCTGGGGCTGGTCTCTCCCTTGCTCTCCAGGTCCCCAATAAGACTCCCCACTGGCACAGCTATAGGGTCCAGATCTCAGCCAGCTGGGCAAGCTAAAATCCCCAGCACCCTCTCTGTCTAAACAGTGCTTCATGTCCCTGTCCAAGTAGCTGACACACACACACTTTGAGATAAGATGTTATACAACCACACAGACACTTCTGGGGAAGACTGGCACAGGTTCTCCAGCTGTGCCCCTTTTACCCAGACTATATGGTAGTACCGACTGCCACCACTCAGCTAATATTATCAGCTACCCAAAGGCCCTTAAAAGGGTGTCCAATTATTACTGTGCAATTTTATTATCCAATTGGTAGTATGACTAAACATTCTCAAGGCTTATTAGAGTAACTTGGTACAGGATCCTTATATACATGCAATGTACTCTTAGAGTGGTGATTTCTCCTGTCCACCTGGTGAATCTGGGCATACTGGGGCAATGCCGCAATTGCCTCATGTACACAAACAATCCTCTCCTCCTATCACGCAACACTACAACCTGTGAGAGATACAATTACATAGCCAAAATGGAAACAAAGCTCTCTCCACCCAAGATTGTGCTAGACAGTCAAGAGGAGAAGGTTAACACCCACACTACACCTCAAGCAACACATAGCCCTTCTAAACCAACACCAACAACACCCACATATAGCAACACTAAATCCACATATGCAAAGGCCCTTAACTGTAACCTGTCCAAGCAACAAGGACCTCTGAAGCTGAAATGCAAACACCAATCACAACCAACGTGTCACATAGTTCACAACACCAGTGTGCCACCCAGCAACAGCCCTTAAAGCAAGACAATGTACCTAATACTTTAGTCACAGGTGACTCTATAATCCGGCACACTGATGTCCCACTCATCAGGTTGAACAAGGAGAAAATTACTGTCAGCTGCCTGTCGGGTGCCAGGATATGCCACATAATGCATGCACTCAAGTCACTCCACAACAAGTACAAATATGACTCTGTCATTGTCCATGTTGGAGTGAATGACTTGAGACGTACCTCCCTGGACTACATGAAAAGAGACATGGAAGAGCTCTTGGATCATGTGGCCCAGGCAGGTATGACCCTAGCCCTGAGTAGCATCCTGCCTTTGCCTAGAATGATACCACAATATAAGGACAAAATGATTCATCATCATCATCATCATCATCCCCTTTTTCACATTTACATGGGGTCGGGGTATCGTATTAACTGTCGCCAACTCTCTCGATTCAGTGCCACTCTCCTGCCTTCTTCAACACTCATGCCTGACTGTCGCAAATCTTCTTTCACACAATCCATCCACCTCTTTGCTGGAAGCCCTCACTTCCTCTTACCTTCTTCCTGTCTGTCCCAAATCTCCCTCACCAGATTGTCTTCTGCTTTTCTACACATGTGCCCATACCATCGTAATCTGTTTTCTTTGTTCTTTTCTGCAATTGGAGCTTCTTTGGCTTCTGCTCTTATGTCCTCATTTCTTCGCCTGTCCCGCAGTGTGCATCCTACCACCTTTCTCAGGCACTTCATTTCCATCACCTCTAGCTTCTTCAACTGTTCTGCCTTTACTGCCCAGGTTTCTGTACCATACAGTAGTACTGGTCGCACCACTGTCTTGTACACCTTACTTTTCAGCTTCTTTGGCATTCTTCTGTCATATACTACACCTGATAATCTATGCCAGTTGGCTGCAGCCCCTCTGATTCTAGCTTTGACCTCTTCATTCAGACTACCCTTCTCCTCAACCACCCCTCCCAGATACTTGAAGCTGTTTACCTGTTCCACTATCTTCCCATCTATCTCTATTCTCAGCTTCTTCTGATTTCCCCAATCTGCTGCCATTACCACTGTCTTATCTGTGCTTAGTTTCATCCCATGTGCCTTCAGATTTGCATTCCATTCTCCTATCCTTTTCTGAAGATCTAGATCAGAGTCTGCCTGTACTGCCACATCGTCTGCATACAGCAGCTTTGTTGCTCTGACCCCTCCAACCTGTTTGCTGATGTAGTCCATTACCAGTATGAACAGCAGTGGGCTCAGAGCTGAACCCTGGTGTACACCCACTCCCACTGGGAACCCCTCAGTGAGGCCAAACACTGTTCGTACTTGAGTCACTGGGTCCTTGTACATAGCCTGTATTAATTCTACCAATGTTTCTGGGACTTCAAACCACCGCAGTACTGCCCAGATCAGCTTTCTTGGGACCTTGTCATATGCTTTCTCCAAGTCTAGGAAAGCCCAGTTTGACTATCTCCTCTTCTCTAGTTTCTTCTCAAGTATTTGTCTCAATGCAAACATCGAGTCAATTGTGCTGCATCCTGATCTGAATCCGAACTGTTCATCTCCCATCTTACATTCTGCTATTCTGTGTATCCGTTTATCAATCACCCTCTCCAGAACTTTCATGCAATGTGGTAGGAGTTTGATGCCTCTGTACTGTCCACAGTTGTGGATGTCCCCTTTGTTCTTGTACACTGGCACAAGTATGCTTATTCTCCAGTCATCTGGAATATGCCTTTCTCTCCACACTGCAATTAGTACCCTCAGGAGCCATTTCTCCCCTAGCTCACCCAGCATCTTTATCATATCTGCTGTGACCTCATCTGAGCCTGCTGCTTTCCCTGACTTCATTTTCCTTAGTGCTGCTCTTACTTCTTCTAAGCTGGGCTCCTCTTCTACTCTCATTGTAGGCTGTTTCTGGGGCAGTACCATTTCTGTGGGGTTTCTTCATTCAGAAGCTGCTGGAAATACTCCTTCCATCTGCCTTTGATGTCCTGTGGGCTGGTAAGCAGGTTGTTGATGGAATCCCTTATGAAGGGTGTCTGACTATCTTCTTTATCTTTCTGTCTCTGCCTTGCAACCTGGTATAGTTTCTTTGTGCCCCTTACTGAGTCACTTTCCAGAAGCTGATAGTGTGCCTCTGATGCCCTATTCTTTGCTATTGCAACTTCTTTCTTAGTTTCTTTGTTAGCCAACCAGTAGTCCTTCCTTGCTTTGTCAGTCTTTTCAATCTCCCACTTCTTCCTGCACTCCTTCTTTCTTTTGATTACTTCCTGCACTTCTGCATTCCACCACCAGCTTTCCTTATGTACCTTATTTCCATACCTGGCTCGGCCACATATCTTTTCTGTAGTCCTAACACATGCTGTTTTTAGGGGCTGCCACTCTTCTTCAACTCTACCTATTTCCTCCTCTTCTTGGGGTGCTAGAGCCCTGAGCAATTCCTTGAACTGCTGTACTTTCTCTCCAGTCAACTTCCAGGTCTTCAGCCTGGCCTCTGTTGACCTTAGAGCCTTCTCTGACCACTGCTTGCAGCTGATTGTGGCAACTACTGGTTTATGCTGTGAACCGACTGTTTCACTGGGGATGACTTTGCAATCATGGATTCTACCCCAGTGCCTTTTCCTTACTAGGAGGAAGTCTACCTGAGTTGCATGTTGGCTACTCTTGTATATGATCTTGTGACTGTCTCTCTTTCTGAACCATGTGTTGGATACTATCAAGCCATTTGCCAGACAGAAGTCTAGAATGGCTTCTCCTTCTTTATTCCTATTGCTCCACCCATGTGGACCCAGGCAGTCCTCATATCCTGTTCTGTCTGTTCTGATATGTGCATTTAAGTCACCCATTATCAACACCAATTCATGTTGTCCTGCTTTATCTAATAGGTCCTGCAACTGCTGTCTGAATGCACTCCTTTCCTCACTATCACAACCCTGCTGTGGGGCATAGGCTGAGATTATGAATACTGTCCTATCATTACACTGGAGTCTGATTGCCATGAGTCTGTCATTAATTCTGATGATATCCCTCACTGACTTCTGAAGCCTCTGTCTCACCACAATTCCTACACCATTTCTAGCCTGTCCACCACCTGAGTAGTAGAGTCTGGATCCCAAGCCAAGTGGCTTTGTTGCACTGCCCTTCCATCTCGTCTCTTGGATACATAGGATGTCCAGCCTCCTCCGTATCATCATGTCATCCACTTCTAAGCTGCGTCCTGTCAGTGAACCTACATTAAGCGTAGCAATTCTCAGTTCATGTTTGGCAGGTTGGTAGGTTTTATGATTGACTTCAACAATTGGCTAAGCTTCTGGTGTCATTCAAATGGGATCCAGTATCTGTCTGCCTGGGACGACATGATCGACAGACCATGATGCTTTGCCAGAGATGGTCTGCACCTGTCACCCCTGGGATTCAGGTTACTGGCTAAGGCTCTTGCCACCCCTATAGTGCCTTTTTTAGGCAAAGTTCAAAGGACAAAACCACCACCGTAACAGGTACAAGCATGCAAAATCTGAAGGTAATGCTACTCAATGCTAGAAGTCTAAACCGCAAAATGCACTCTCTCGAGGCACTCCTAAAAATGGAGAACATTGATATCTGTGCAGTAACTGAGACCTGGTTCAAGGCTCCAGAGAGCACCCCTGCAATACCAGGCTACAACTCTTACCACACTTTTTGGCTACCAAACCAGGACCGAAACACTAAATGTGGAGGAGTGTCAATATTCACCAAGGATATTCACACCACTAGGCTAGTTGCCCAACACAATGCTTCTGAAATTCTCCAGGTGGAACTAATGCTAGGTAAGACTGCAATCCAAATTGTAGCTTGCTACAGATCCCCCACCATACCCCAAGATTCTCACTACACCTTTCTAAACATACTGGAAAATATTAAGATAGAACCAAACACCCTAATACTGGGTGATTTTAACTACCCTGCCATTAACTGGGAAAACTATTCATGTACCAACACCTTTGCCCAACGGTTCTTGGAATTCATAAATTCCAATGCCCTGGATCACCTAATCCATAGTTCCACCAGGGGCTCCAATATCCTAGACCTGGTCATTACCAACATGGGAAATCAATGCTCCACACCTATGGTCATCCCCTCGTTAGTCAGGTCTGACCATAAGCTAATCACCCTTAACATTCACATCCCACCCCCACCCCCCAGTAAGGAAACCTCCATAAAAAACTTCTCCAAAGCCAACTTCATGCTACTCATGTCAGAAGTGACAAACTTCATGACACCCATGCAGACAGGAACTGAAAGTTCAACTGCTGAATCCTACACTAAGGCACTGTACAAGCACATCCACTCATGTATGAATCATGCCATCCCAAATAGAACCAAGATGCTCTCATCCAAAAAAAAGAAGCCAATCTGGTGGTCCCCTACCATAAACAAACTTTACAACAAAAGGAAGAAACTGTTGCAGAAAAGAGGAAAATCCCAGGATGCAAAAAACTCCCTTACCAGCCTCAGTAAGAAACTGAGATCCCTCATAAAATCCTCCAAAGCTAGTTACGAAAATAAAATTGCCAAAGATTCCAAAGACAACCACAAGGCATTCTATAACTATGTCAAGAATCTAAATGGCAATGCTCAGATCTTCTCTGAGCTAAAATAGAATGGCATTAAATATACTGATCCCAAGGATATTGCCAATATCCTGGCAGATTGATTCAGTGCCAACTTCACCCCCCTCTCACCCCCTAAATGGCCAATCTCAATACTGGAAGATTGCCAAATTCCGGTAATAACAGCCACACAGGTAAAAAACGCACTCTCCAATGCTAAGAATACAGCATCCATGGGACCAGATGACATCCCAGGCTGTGTACTACATGAACTACAATATGAACAGGCACCTCACCTAAGTGTTATGCTTAATCATAGCCTCACCTCAGGTTTCATGCCCACTGAGTGGCGCAGAGCTACAGTTATCCCACTCCACAAGGGGGAATCCACCTTGGATCCCAGAAACTACCGTCCCATCAGTCTGACAAGCCTTATCTGCAAGGCCATGGATCGTATTATCATGGAACTTATAAACAAACACATTGGCAACCTTCAAACACTGGACCCCACCCAGTTTGGGTTCGTGAAGAGCCAATCTTGTCTCCTGAACCTGATTGGCTTCTTCAAATCAGTCTCCAGACCCATGGACAAGAGTAAGGTGGTCCACACAACCTATCTAGACCTTGCCAAGGCTTTTGACACCATCCCCCACTCTGGAATCATAGACAAACTTACTAAGCTGGGCATTAATCGATACATCACCCAATGGGTTGCTAACTGACTTACTGATAGAACCCACACTGTAAAAGTAGCCGACTCCAAATCCAGCTCTAGACAAGTGACAAGTGGAGTACCTCAGGGTTCAGTCCTGGGACTGCTCTTGTTTGGCATCTACTTCTCTGAAGTGCAGGCCAACACTAAGGCACTATGGCTAACAAAGTTTGCAGATGACTGCAAACTGGGAGCCATTACTGAATCCCCAAATGATGTGGATACTCTACAAAAGGGCCTTACATAAACAAATGCTTGGTGCCAGAGCCATGGGCTCAAGCTCAATGGCAAGAAATGTATAGTTATCCCCTTTGGGAAAAAACATGTACCCATGAATTACCATATAGTTGGCAGTACACTAAACACCAAAAGTGTGATAAGAGACTTAGGGACACAGGTGGACAGTGGTCTCACCTTTGTTAACCACATCGCCACAACAGTCAGGAAATCCTTCTATGTGGCACACCTCATCACTAAGGGCTTTTCCTCCAGAAAAAAGGTCATTGTCCCACTGTACTCATCCCTCATTAGACCCATTATAGAATACAATGCCCTGTTTGGTATGTACCTCTCAAGACATCTGCAACAACTGGAAAGGCTGCAGAAATACCTCACTAAAAGAATCACAGGCCTAAAGCAGATGCCTTACACTGACCACCTTAAAAAACTCCAGCTATACTCTGTTGCATATCGTCTATTCAGAGGTGATCTCTGCTTAACATACAAGGCCATGTCAAACCCAGAGCTGTTGGACATGCTACACTTAAAGAAATCCCAATCCCTCAGAGCCACACGCTCCAGGGATCTAAACCTTGTTATCACAATAAACAAAACATGCTGGAGGGATAGGTTTCTGACCCAGAGACTCCCCAGACTCTGGAATAGATTACCCATACATGCCAAGCAGAGAGCCTCTTTGGCCCTCTTCAAAAGGGACCTTGACGATTGGATGGGAGAAAGGAAATTCACCCTGGGGATCACGTCAGTCGCCCTGCTAGACAGGGGTCCAGGGAAGTAAATAGTGTGGGAAGAAATAGCCAGGGAATTGTTATGGCTAGGCTTGTATAGGCGCTAGGGCTGATAGCCTAGTACCAACCTATGAATCTATGAACCTATGAACTTATCTCTACACAAACCAGCCACAGTTAAAAGGTTTTAAAATATTTAATAATAAATAATTAAAACCACAAGACAATAATTTCTACTACACAGTCAGTGCTAGTCAAGATTTCAGAGATCACACAGAAATACTTAAAATAATTCAGTAGTACAGTTCTGACATAACAGAAAAACACTTATCCCTGGATTCACAAAAGTTTGCACGGAGTGTAAGATCAGTGCAGGAGCTCAAGTAGGCAATATGTCTGCTGTGCAAGCCAGGAACAGCCTGCAGGGGTGTGCACTAGCGCTCCTGCACTAATCTTGCATGGACTAAGCCCTGGTATGCAAATCACTCCATTTGCAGGTGAAATCCATGCAAATGAGGTGATTTTGCAATCCAGGAAGCTTGCAACAGTTCATGCAAGACAGTGCTATCTGCAGAAATGTACTTGATTAGTAACCGAGAACGTTTCTGCAAAATCCAAAACGGAGCTATGACAGCTCCAAACAAAGACTGCATATCATTGAGGAAGCATGCCAATGGCCAAGTAAAAGGCCAATGGCATTACAAACAATACAAAAAATTTAAAAATCAACTTTTATTTTTTTTTTAGCCGATTTCAGTTGTTTAAGCACAAGGCAGCGGTGCGCAAATGGGATTGGGGAAAAAATAAAATAAACCTAAAATAAGCATTCTAACTAAAATCAGTATTCTGCCATGCAAGTCAATGGCAGGCAGAAGACAACCTGACCAGTGAGTAGTGGTTGCTAAGGGGGAGGTTCAGTTTGAGACATGTAACTATGCATTAGCAGGCAATTCTATGCAAATGAGGTGAAGGTTAGTGAATCCCAGTTTTCCCCAGCATGTGAGTCAGGTCCCAACAGTGTAAGAGTATGAATATCTGTGTGCAAGCCTAGGAGGTAGGTGACATCATGGGGGGTGTCAGGCATACTGTAAGCGGATTGGAGCCCAGTGGATTGGGTTTGCTCCTAGCTTAGCACTAAACCTGCCTAGCAGTCTTTACAAAGCGTAAGCGGGTGTGCACGCCGCCCACTGGGTTTTATAGGAAGAAAAAAAGAGGTTAATCCAGGAAATAGCAGCAGTATGCACATTTGAGCACTCCGTTTGTGCGGCGCACCCCCGGGCTTAAACAGGACGGCAATGAGAAGGGAAAACAGCAGTAGGAAGGTAATCAAGGAGTACTAGCTTAGCTGCTAGGTGAAATGTATCAGAACTAGCCAATTACACAGGCAGCAGACCAGCCCAGCCCAGAGCACTACTATAAACTATGTAAACACCTACCCCTCTGGTTTTTCCCACAATCTACACCAGCGGTGCAAACAAGCGGGGAACTTTTAACACTCACAACAGCAAAATGTTAGGGGCTGCAATAGCTATCATAGACTTTATGGAAGAGGCTGAGGGTGGTGAGGATGTGAATGCTGCCAAGCAACCCACAGTGAGGAGATGAAGAAGAGTGTACAGACCCAGGGTAACCTACCAAGGGCTACATGAGCTGGAGATAGTGGAGTGCTATAGGGTGGACAGGGACCTCCTACAGCAAATTATTGAGCTGTGCCAGCCACGCCTCATACACAGAACTAACAGAGGGGAAGCCATCCCAGTGGGTACCCAGGTATGTGTAGGCCTAAGAATACTAGCTACATGTACCTTCCAAAGGACAACTGGAGATATGATGGGGATTTCGCCGGCATCAGCATCCAGGGTACTTCACTAGTTTCTGGATGCCATGTCAGCACATGTCGCTGAGCACGTATATTTCCCCAACACCCGTGAGGCATTGGCCAGTAATGTGCGTCTCTTCCACCAAATAGCAGAATACCTGAGGTAGTGGGTGCAATAGACTGCATGCACATATGCATCAAAGCACCATCAGGTGAGTGGGGTAGGGTCAACATCAACCGCAAGAGCTTCTCCTCCATCAACTGCCAGGTCGTGTGTGATGCCCAGGGCATAATAATGAACGTGTGTGCTGGCTGCCATGGAAGCTATCACGATTCCCACATCTGGCATCTGACCAGGCTGTACCAGAGATTTGCCAGTGGGGACATCCCACAAGGTCACCTAGTGGGCAGATGCTGGATACGCACTGGAGCCATAGCTGATGACACCCATCAGAAATGCACACACACCCGAACAAGAACTCCATAATAAGGCGCACGCACAAACAAGAATCATAATAGAGCGTGTGTTTGGGATGCTCAAGTCATAATTCTGGTGCCTGGACACATTCGGTGGAGCCTTGCAGTACTCACCAGCTACATATACCCAAATTGTTCTTGTATGTGCCATGCTACACAATATGATCCTGTGAAAACAGCTGCAGCAGGAACAGTGCGGGGCAGGGCCACACAGCCCCCCACCATTGCCAAGGCCTGCATAGGCACAGAGTGACTCGGAATTGAAACAACCTGAGCCTGCCCCAGTAGGCAGAAGGAAGCATGACCAGTATGCCCTGGCCTTGGCAAAGAGGCAATGCATAGTACATACACTGACACGGGAGGGGCCCAAGGAATAACACCTCTCTCTGACTCTCACATACAGTAAAAGGGATGTCAAACATTACACTACCTGTGCCTAACCATGTGTAGGGAGTGTACTATGTGCATCCGACATAGGCAGCCCTGCAGCACCACCCTCAATACTGGGACACCCACAAGGTAAGGGCCTCGCACATGCCAGTCGGAGGGGGGGGGGTCACATACCTAACAACAGTCACAGCCAGCAGGACAGGTGTAGACAAACACAAACAAATGCTGTACTATGGCCTCTGAATGAGGCCTATGAGTGACCTCCCCCCAGGCCTACACAGGCAGACTACAGCAGGCCAGGCAGTGGGATGTCAGTTGCGAAGGCTAGGAAGTCAGAAACTAATATGTAGATAATTAAAAGCTAAGATCTGTAGTACACTGGTATGCCTCTAGCCACCATGATAGGTAAGACTACAGACTGAAATGGAGTACCTGACATACCAGTACAGTCCTAGAAAATCTGTACAAGTGTCAGGTGTGCCCCCCATCCTATGCAGACATATAGTAACAGTCAGGTGTGCCCTCAATCCTGTGTAGAAATGTAGAAATAGTCAGTTGTGCCCTACCCCATTCTACATAGAAATATAGTAACAGTCAGGTGTGCCACCCCCCAAACCTGTGTAGAAATGCAGAAACATTCAGGTGTTCCCCCCCTCGCTATGCAGAAATGTAGCAACAGTCAATGCCAAATGATCGATAGATACCCTGCAGACACAGCATGCTACCTGTCGGTGTACAACACAAAGGTCAGCACCACAGTACAAACTACCTGGACTTGATCCATACATGCAATACAAATAGTCATACTGGGCATGCTCACATACAGAGAAATGAAGGCAATGTCAGTCAACAATATACTGAAAGGTCATACTGGGCATGTTCACACAATTAGACACATGAAGGCCATGTCTGCAAACAACAGTGGACCAGACATATCTGGCAGTTACAGTTGTTAGTGCAGATACTTGTCAGTATGCACCACTCATGCCTTGCACACACAGTGGATAGGAATACAGACATATATGTAAGGACAACATACTATAACAACCCAAAGGTAGACAGACATAGATGTGTGGAAGAGGGTGACTGTGACAAGGGGCCATCCAGGCCCGTCCCACCCAGCACACAGCCAAAGGGCTCCAAACACAGGAGGTGCAGATGTCACTCACTGCAGATACTAGCCGCCAATATCTGTCAGCATTACAGACTATGTGGTGCTCGTGCCAGCTGTGCAACATGACTGTACAAGGAAGTAGTCATCTATTAGCGGTATACACATACCTGTGACATATGACCCCATGTGTGCCCGCATGTGGCATGTCAACCCCTAGATGAATGGGTTATGGCCCATGCACACACTGCCCTCACCATAGTCCTACTATGACAAGCCTGCTGAGGTCATCCAATGTGAAATATACCTTTGGGAGAGTTGTAGCCCAGTAATCTCCCTGGCACATCCCATAACTGCATACTGCTGTAGTGGGATAAACTAGTTAGGCAGGAATTCTAACCCCATACTTGACAACTGTGTGTGTGGCTGTCTGTCTCTGACTGTGTAGAGAGCAGTGCTTTTTAGGCTACTCACACTCCAAACAATTCATATACTCAACTTTGGCAAGGCTGCTGATGTCACCCACCTAGAAATACACCTCTGGGAAGGTTGCAACCCCGTAATCCCTGTAGCGTGTCCTGTAACTGTGTACTGCTGTAGTGTGGTAAAGTAGTTAGATAGGAGTTCTAACCCCAGACTTTGCAACTGTGTTTGTGTGCATGTCTGACTGTGTAGAGAGCAATGCTTTTTAGGGTACTCACACTCCTTACAATTCATATACTCAGCTTTGGCAAGGCTGCTGATGTCACCCACCTAGAAATACACCTCTGGGAAAGTTGAAGCTCAGTGATTTCTGTAGTGCATCCTATAACTGCATACTGCTGTAGTGTACTAATAAAGTAGTTAGGTGGGTGTTCTAATCCCAGACATGGCAAGTGTGTATGTGACTCTGTCTGTGTCAAAAGCAATTCTTTTTTTGGGTACTCACACTCCTTACAATTCATATACCCAGCTTTGGCAAGGCTGCTGATGTCACCCACCTAGAAAAACACCTCCAGGAAGGTTGTAGTGCATCCTGTAACTGCATACTACTGTAGTGTGATTTAGAACTGTGGTAGGGTTCCATCCCCACCCATGACAGTTCTGGATGTTTTGTGTGTGTTTCAATGTCTGTGTATGCAGCAATGCGTTATAGGCTAGTCACACTCAGTACATTTCAAATGGCCTGTGTTGGCAATCCTGCTGATGTCATTCATTGTGAAATACACCTTTGGGGAAGGAGATCACTAGTAACTCCCATGGTGTATCCTTTAACAGCTCCATGCTGTAGTGTGATATAGGCATCTGTTAGGGTTCTATACCTGCATATGTCAGTTGTGGGTGTTTTGTGTGTGAGTCACAGTCTGTGTAGGGAGCAATGCATTTTAGGCTAGTCACTCGCAGTACATTTCAAATGCCCTACTTTGGCAATCCTGCTGATGTCATTCATTGTGAAATACACCTTTGGGGAAAGACTTCTCTAGTAATCCCTGCGGTGTGCCCTATAACAGCTCTATGCTGTAGTGTAGTATAGACCTCTGTTAGGGGTTCCAGACCCATCCATGTCAGTTGTGGATGCTTTGTGTGTGTCTCACTGTCTGTAGGGAGAAATGCATTTTAAGCTAGTCACTCACAGTATATTTAAAATGTCCTGCTTTGGCAATCCTGCTGATGTCATTCATTGTGAATTACACCTTTGGGAAAAGGCATTCTCTAGTAATCCCTGTGGTGCATCCTATAACAGCTCCATGTTGTAGTGTGATATAACTCCCTGTTAGGAGTTCTGTACCCACACTTGTGGGTGTTTTGTGTGTGTGTCACTGTCTGTTTAGGGAACAATGCATTTTAGGCTAGTCACTCGCAGTACATTTCAAATGCTGTACTTTGGCAATCCTGCTGATGCCATTCATTGTGAAATACACCTTTGGGGAATGAGTACTCCAGTAATGTACATGGTATGCACTATTAATGCATAGTGCTGTAGTGTAATAAACAGTTAGGTAGGGATTCTATTCCCAGACATGGTGTGTGTGTGTCTTGTATCCTGTGTAGAGGTGGTTGTGAGTGCTGTGACCAATGTGGAGTAGGTTTTGCATATTTCTTATATGGTGGCTATACTATATATCACAATGTCCACCTTACAGAGATAACAGATGTGAAATAGCTGAGAGGCTGGGATGCAAAGCCATACCCATACATATGACATCAAGGCCAGGCAATCACAGTTAGCAACCCCAGTATTACCCAGAGCACACTCTCAACCCATGTCCCATACACACACACACATTCCTAGGCAACAGCCAATATGCGGGTAGCACACTGCATATTGGCCACTGATAGTAACTATGGAGTTATAGCAGTGGGCTACAGAAGGCATGTCACCCCGTCCATCTGTCCAATATGCACATACATGCAGACAGTGCACCTCCCCCATGTTCCCCAATGTACACCAGCACCACCTGTGGTGCCATCACATGTGACCCACAACAGACATACCATGCATGACAACATGCCCTGTATGGACAGATGCCACTGACACCAGGGAATGCTGTTAGTATGCTATCAATGTAGGTGCAGGGTGAACCTGTTTCCCATTACCATTTCCTGCCACAGGTGGGCAAGACTGGCACATCTGATGATAATCTGTGTTCACAACATGGGCCAAATACCCCAGGTACAGTTCTACATGTCACTGTACATGCATGTGAGAGGTGTGCACATCCCAGACACCATCCATGTCATGGGCTAAGGAACACATATATGGCAAGTGATGCACAGCATTGGCCACACACAATAGTCACCCAGGTGACTGGATGGGGGATACAATACCCACCTGTGGGGGCAAATGCAGAAACTACAGCCCTGAGTCACAATGCAGACCATTGTCATGTGGCCTGATGCCAAGGTATACCCATTGCCTACCCTTGTATAGCCTGCTGGCACAGTCAACCACCACTCCCATGCAGACATGCACCCATGCATGTCAGTACTGGCACCCTGTGTCTTTGTGTGTGTGTTGTTGTATGGTGCGTATGTTCACATCCACACTCACTACAACCCTCATGGGCATACTGAAGCATGCTGTCTGATGTCAGACACCTCCTCATACCCTTTGCCCATACAACCTCTGTATGACCATTGTGGTACATGTGATACCTGCACAGTGATGTGTCATGGCAATCCCACTACTGATGAGTTGTACTCCTGGCCCTGCCAAGTCTTTCAATGTGTGTGTGTGTTCCTGTGAGATTGTGGCTGTGTTGATGCTGGCATCTGTTCATGCGGACAGGCACTTGTATGTCACCTACCGTATAGGTACCATGTCCCTGTTGCAGATGTCACTCACCATCACATATATATTCTGAGTGCTCCATAACAGGTGGTGCATCCAGTAACTGCATTGAACTGTGCTAGCACTACATAATTGTCAGGGGTTTGATACCCTGTGCTGGTAGGTGTGCACCACAAACATGCTTCAGTTTTACTCTCCCACCCCTCCCTGACATGTCTTTGCCTCTGTCTGCCTCTCCCACTCCCTGTCTGGTGGATGTGGAGACCTACATCTGCTTTGCTTAGGCAGCAGCATGTGTATTTTAATTGATGCTCATGATCAGCTGATGGCCTCTGCACAACTTGCAGCCCTCCCCTAGCTGATTGCATGTAGAACAGCTATGGTAACATTCCCGTAGCCAATTGCATAAAAACACACTCCAATATCTAGGAACATAATGGTGGTATTGAACCTTTTGATTCACTGTGAGCAGGAACTAGATCTGTTGTGGATTGTGGATTTACCTCTAACAACATGCACTGTGGAAACAGGGCAACAAACAGGAGAGGGATGTGCCTGACCTGACTATAGACTGTAAGTGCTGCTATACTGCATTTGGAGTAATGTTGGTTTCACAGTGTGTGTGTAGATATAGCTGTCATACATGTCTCAATGCTTGCCAAGTTTATGAGGTATCCCCATCTGCAGGGTCATCTGCAGACTGGGCAGTGTTGTGCCTTTGGTTTCATGTGTTACCCACGGAGCATCTATCTGTGGACTGCAGAAGGTAGTGTGAGGACTGCAGTCTGTAGATGGTGAAAGCCGTGACAGTTACTGACTTCATATCCCTCATATGACATATGTTGCAACAAACCCCGTTACAACAGTAAATGTATGAGGTTATCACAACAACATGTCATTATTGCCCTATGTATGTGCTTCCAGCCACACCTCTGTCAACCTTTGTACATATGTTGTGCATGAAGTGGTGTATATGTGCTGCACACCATAATTAGTGTCATCATATCTGATAACAAGCCAGTGATATATCAGACTGCTACACATGTTATGTACAGTAAGGGTTTATATTTTATGACATAACCTGGACATTCTGTGGATGCCTGTACAGTACTGAGGTCTGTGTACTTATGGTGAATGTCAACAGTTTGTATAGTTAATATGTACTTTAGCCTGTGTACAGACTGTGGTAGATGTCATTGTTCTAGTTCCCCTCCTATCTGATGTTACATGCTGCTCCACTGTATGGTACCATATTGGCGTACATGTTTGTAGGGCCATACACACACAGGTCCCCATACCACAGACAGCCATCATACCAAACTCTGTAGCAGCCCAGTATATGTAAGGTCAGTCTGTGAGTGGCACATATGAGGATGGTGTAGAACAGATAGTCCATATACTGTAATATTATGCTAGCTTACCATATGTGGCTGTGTTCACATTGATTGTGGTTATGCACCTTCACACAGGTGTATCTTACCCTGTGCTGTGACATGCCTGTTGAGCCTGCTATATATGCAGGTACATGTGCATTCCCCCATAGGAGATGTAGGCAAGTGTTGAGCCAGTCTGCCTGTAGCCTGAACAGTGCATTGTTACATGCCTAGCAGGTTAGTGTACTTACCCAGTGAGATGTCATGTGCAGATACTTGCCAGATGTACTGCTGCCGGGCCTCCCTTAAAAGTCATGTATGTCAGACAGAGCAGTGGGATGCTGTACAGGTGTATGTCAATATCTATTGGGTAGTATGTGGCTATGGCACTCCTGTACCAGCAGTCATTATGTGTCAGGCTAGACAGGGGTGTGTGAATGCATAACCTATAGGGGCAAATGTATACCAGTCGTTATGTGTTATCCCCATCTACATGGCTGTCTACATCCATATTGTCAGGCATTGTACACATGTTTTGCACTAAGGGCGTATGTGTATACCTCTGAACTGTACAGAGTGTGTCAGAATTTCAACATATATTGGCCAATATCTCTGCTGCAGTCCACAGGGGCATTACTTGCTAGCAGCAGTACTTTACAATGATGCACTTAGGATGTCTGTAAGTAGCCAATGGCACACATATTGTAAGCAGATGTGACCTCCCACACACACCATGTCTGTGAAGACAATCCCAATGACAGTAGCAATAGTCTACTAATATACCTGCTATACACACCTGACATCCCCTTGCACTATGACTTTGGGACTATAGGGGCTGGGGTAGGGCTACACTCCATGTCCAGGACATATGGTGGAAATATATGTACATATACTTATCCAGATAGCCATATATATATATATATATATATATATATATATATATTTATTTATATATATATATGATTACACATGTGTAGTACTTCCAGTTACCACTGTCATGGCAACAACCCACAATAAATCCCTACATCATGTGGGTGTGGTCCCTTTACATTTCCTGTGTGATGGACATCCTTCCTGTGTGTGGGCATCAATGTTACAGACAGCAGGTAGCAATACGTCTTACAAGAGAACCGGCACACTCAGGGCAGACACATACTTGTAGGAAGATCAGGAACTACAGACAGACTGTGAGTACAGTTGTGTTATGCTTTGTATAGTACTGGTGTTACAGGGTGTGTGTGTACATACTAGTTTACCTTGGAATGCAGTCTGTCTGCATAGCTCACAACTGTGGGCCTATCCTCTTGCTGGCTAGAGGTATGCCTATCATGTTTTGTCTGTCCACCACACAGGTCCTGTGTCAGATATTACACTGGCAGTGTGTGTGTTGAGTGCTATCAGTGCATGGCTACATCCATTTCTGTTTCTAACCTCAATTCTCTGACTAAGGGTATGAGGCAGACTATCCTGTAACACCAGCAACTTGCTTAGTGAATGGCAACAGTTTTCTACATATGTGCCTGTGTTCCAGCCTCTATTCTCCACCTACATACCAAACTTTGCACGTATGTCATGCTGTCGGGGGTTGTTCTGTAGTGCGCTGTGAGTATATCACACTGCCATTGCTGCCATCAGTCCACTGCTGTTGTATCCCCCACACATACGGTGGGGCTGGGGCCATATATGTGTTGGTGTCACCTACACAATACATGTGTGTCCTTATGCACTCCAGAGGCCAGTGTATGTAACACTGGTATATGGCCCTGTATTATTGAGTCTAGGAAGGGGGAGTGCCATAAATGACCGAGGCTGTTACAAAATGTGGGGGTATCAGGGGTAAGCTGTCTTCAGGTATCTGGATGTACAGTACCATATACTTCACCTATATTTACATTACTTACATGAATTGGGTTAATGCAAGCCTACTGCCTCCTGACATACAGACTGTTCTGTTTGTCGGTGTGCTCGTGATGGTGTCAGTTATGCCTTGTTATAAAACAGTTACAACCCATTTGGTCACATGATGTCTTTAACCCTACTGAGTTTGTACAGAGTGTAGATAGAGGCTGCCGAAGTATACACCTGCATTATATACTGTTGATTGTTTGGTATCTTGTGGCCCAGTCTGTCTTCACTATTGTACAATTTGAAAGGCTTGGCCTGGACAGCAACAGTTGTGAACCTTTCCAGACTACTGTATTAGTGTAACTATTTCACAGTTGCATTACTCTGTTTATATGGTTGTCAGTGTCTGAACAGCTATATGACATGACATATAGAACTGTAATAGTACACAATTAAAGCTTTTCCATTTCTGCAAACCTCTGTGTGGTATTTTTCCCATGACCTCTCTGTGGGTATATGCTGCAGGCAATGATTGTCATTTGTATGGGTGGCCCATACAGTGTCCAGTTGTTCAGGTGTTAACTGTAACCATAGTGGCTGTTCCATTTTGTGTGCACCTTCTACATATGCATCTTACTGTACATATATATATGTGTGAGTATGTGTAGTCCCATGTATATATATATATATATATATATATATATATATATATATATATATATATATATATATGTATATATATATATATATATATATATATATATATATATATATATATATATATATATATCTGTATCTGCATATGTGTCTGTGCATCTGTATCCTGGGGATGTTGATGGATTCCACATATTACATTTCCTATGGGAGGCAGACTGTACTGCATGATATGTTACCAATACCAGCCTGACATCATACAGGTGGGATGCAGTACTGTTAACATCTTGTGCCCATGTCGTGTCAGGTCCTGGTTATGGGATCTGCAACACTTGGTAGTGTATTGCAGGGTGGATGTGTTTGGCTGTGGGGGGGAAATGCCTATTTGTACAAGACGTATAGTGTGTGGGGCCTCTCAACCCCATTAGAGGTGCATGTGGACATATGTGTGTTTGTTAATCTGCCATTGCTATCTACAGATGTATGGCCATATATACCTATATATATATATATATATATATATATATATATATATATAAACAAACACCCAATGCGGACACACAAAAAATGTATAACAAATACGAACCCAATGGAAGGAGCTTGGAGAAATCCGAGAATTAAGTACTCGTATATCCAATGTACAAGCCCAATATTCAAATTCTTATCCGTTCCCGGCTGAATACACAGGTGAAATTGTTGAAAATACTTGAGAATATTCAGTGCATGGAAAACATTTGCCAACGTCTCTCCTTATTCAAGTAGTCATTCGACTCCACAAGAGAAAAGAAAAATTAAACGATAATATATCCAATCTGCTAACCCAAAGTCATACGACTCAACCAGCTTTTAAAACGTATTTATTCACCAAATAAAATAAGCGCTTTCACGGTGTGTAGCACCGCTTCATCAGATACACAAAAAATTATTAAAACCAACCTTTTAAACAGATGCATGATGTTAGAAGCTTCATTCATTTGTCATTTCAAACATAGAAATACGACATCTCACCAATGATAGAAAATCTCTACGTTTACACTGACTTACTGTCGATTAGTAAAAGGCGTCATTCTATGCGCTCAAGCAAATACCAGCTTCTCCATGGTAACTGTTGCTGATAAGACATGTAAACCAAGCGATAGTAACATTGCATAAAATATTCAATTGCTTATCTAGCATAAATAGCAACAACATAACTGTTCTAATTTGTTACTACCTTTATGCAAACTGCTTTCATGTTGTGTGTTTATGCTTTAAACATAACATGTTCCTGCAATTAAAGACAGCATTCTGTCTATGTAGATGAATATCAGCGTCTCCAGAACGGCTGTGGGTATGCATGCCTGCGTGCAGCTTGCAAATGAGAAGGCATAGTATTCTATATGAATAAAACCTAACTTAATGTCCAATCAAAAAACCTATATCTATGGGAGGCATGCTATGGAAGAAATCTACACCTAAAAGTACTCTGTCTAGATAGAAGTCTGGCATAATAGTTATAAATATATAAAAAATGGATATCTAATGCAGCATCTTTAAGCATAAATTCTTTCCATTAAAATCAGAGTTGGATGGATTATAAGAATAATTCATTAAAAATCTTATTTCATAGGCTAGAAAAAAAATCCTAAGAAATGGACTAATTAACCTAAAACGTGTTAACATAGTCTCCTTCCTTTCAAATGTGGTTTAATGGAAACTGTCTCATTCATTAAAAATTATTTCATAAACTGGAGAAAAATCCTAAAAAATGGACTAATTAACCTAAAGCGTGTTAACGTAGTCTCCTTGCTTTCAAATGTGGTTTAATGGAAACTGTCTCATTCAAGCCTCGTCCCCTGTGTGCACCTAACCTCAAGATCCATTGAAGTTCCGCCTCTTCTGTCCTATTGTAAATGTCACCTATTCTAATAGAGGGTTTCTCAACATGTAGAACTTGGAAGAGAAATTGATGAGTTTCTCCTTCACTTAACATATGCTTAGCTATTGCACTACTGCCATCATTTCTGTGGAAGCAGTAGTAGTGGTCCCTGATACGTTCCTTGAGTGAACGATTTGATTTCCCTACGTAGTAATGAAAACATATTGCACAATGAGCTACATATACTATATTCCGGGTCATACAATTGGCATTAACCCTAATATCCCAGAGTCTCCCACTATCTGGGTGTCTAAAGTAGTGGGACTCGTCTATGTGACGACACTGTGGACATGTCCCACATTTGCTTGTCCTTTCAAGTCCTGTCTGTTGTGTCAAATTATCAGAACCATGGCATATAATTTGCTTTAAACTGGGCATATTACGGTATGTATATTTGGGCGTAAAGCCCACAATACTTTTTATTCGATCATCACTGGATAAAATATTCCAGTTATTCGAAATGATTCTTTGTAATGCTATTGTATTGCTACTATGTGGAATTATGAAGTGCTCAAAGTTAAGTCCACTATTGTTCCCCACTTGGATATGGCAAAAATCAGAGAAATAAGGCTGTGCTCTATTTTTTCTGAGTTCTTTTATGTCGAGATAAACCTGTTGTACTTCATTAGATTCATATCCCCTGTTTACTAGACCTGTTCTCAGTATTGCTAGCTCTTCTTTATAGCGTGTGTCAGTACTGGAAAGACGTGACACACGCATGGCTTGTCCTTTGATGACATTCTTGTAAATCTGAGGAGGATGCATGCTCTTTCTATGCAGGAAAGAGGGTTTGTAACAAGGCTTCCTGTAAACTCGGGTGCCTATTTCTCCATTTTCCTTATATACTAAAACATCCAGGAACTCAATTTCCTTCCAAGAGTATTTAAGTGTAAACTTAATGAAGCTGGTAGCTTCATTGAGACTGGTGTGAAAATCTAACAGAGACTGAAGCGATCCTGACCACAGGAGAAAAAGGTCGTCTACAAATCTCTTGAAGAATTTTACATATGCTGTGCCCAATATATATCTAGATTCAAATTCAGCCATGACCAGATTGGCGTAGCTATTGGCACAACTGGTGCCCATAGCTACGCCACTCTTCTGTCTATAGCAATTATTATTGAATAGAAAAACATTATTTTCCAATACGATTTCTGTCAGGAAACAAAGAAAGTCCACTTTGGCCTCTGTGTATTCCGATGTTCTCATTAAAAAAGATTTTAGATATAACAGTCCCTGTTCGTTGGGGATACAAGTGAACAACGACACCACATCCATTGTGACTAGTAGAACATTATCAGATGCAGAAGAGTCTCTGGTGACAGAATATAAACCTCTTAAAAATTGTTCTGTATCCCTTAGCACTGGTTCTTGTTGTGCTAAGCATTTTTTCAGCTGGTCATCTAGGTATATGGATACTGGTTCCGTGATCCATCCTGCACCCGAGACTATAGGCCTAAACTCAGGTTGTTGAAAATTTTTGTGTATTTTTGGTAGTCCACTGAGTGTGGGGATCAATGGAAAATCCACTTTAAAATAATTGAGCAGATCTTCTGTCATGAGTCCTAGATGCTTGCTTTCATTCAAGGCTTCTATAACTCTGTATTGCATAGTTGACACTTCTTCTAAGGTAATTTGCTCATAGGAGTCACCTGTCAACAGTTGCATCATTTTATTATAGTAGTATTCGCTGTCCAGGACAACAATGGAGCCTCCTTTGTCCGCTGCTCGTATGATGATATCCTTATTTAGACGTATTTTAGTCATGGCTTCTCTCTCTTGTTTTGTTAGATTATTATGTTTATGGGAAGTAGATTGGGTAAATTCATCATAAAGCTGTGATTCTACAGCCTTTAGAAAAACTTCCAAATTAGGTTGCGGGTGGGGTACAAATAGACTTTTGCGTTTGAAGCTATTGAAATTATGTATGGGTACAACAGAAGCACCTTGCCATGGTGCTAATCAAAGACTAAGAGACTTTCTGGAAGACAGTTACAATCCATTGGTTAGTGATGTTGGTACGATGGAGTTTAATGACTTAAATGTGGACAACCGGAATGAATATGAGATACGGAGCTTGAAGAGGGATATAGAAAACGAACTGTATAGAGTAAAACGTTTAACAGCACAACGCTACCATATGGAAGCTTGTATTAACACAGGAGTTATTCCTCGCGGCCTACGGATACTGACAATGCCAACCTATGGTAACACGTATCCAACGTTGCTAGCCAAGTGGCAACAAATCAATTTAAGAGCCAGTAGAGAATATATCAAACTACTTATAGATTTTTTCCATCCGATAGAGAGTAAAATTAAAGACAATATCTTGGACATACAAAATAAATTAATCGAACACTGTGGGGCAGATGAAATCGAATTCTATCTACATGAAACCATGGAAAAAATAGGACGCTTTGAGAAAAATTTACTAAACAATAAACGGAGAAAGCTGGCTAGAGACTCCTATGATTTTGCCAATAATAATGTGTTTGTTTGGCCAAGAAACTCCAATATTGGCCAAAGACCAGCACCTGATAATCCAAGTAATGTCAGGACCACACAAGGTACAGGGGGACATATGCAGCAAGCAAGTCGAAATGAAGGATTGGAGATACCTAAAGAACCTGTCAGAGACAGTATACTACAAACCAAATCCACACATGAACCTGGACATTTGAGTCCACAAGTTACAGAAGACAATGATAGAAACGAGGCACCACTCATATCCTATTCTGTCACCTCCCCACAGAACATGGGGTCGGTTTACACAACACCAAATGAAGAGACTATGGAAAATCAAGCAGCCCCTATCCATAGACCTAGACAAGAAGCAGGACCTCCCAATACACTATCTGGAGCAGTCAGACGGAAGATACAGCTAGAGGGACAGCATGGTACGGATTTTCCATTACCAATCAGAACGGGCAGAAAACGCTCGCTGGATTTAGACAACGGCCGAGGGGCAAAACGGAAGGAACCCCCACATCTACAACATCAGCAGAAGACATTACAGAAGTATTGGCATCCAAGTCTTTGAAGAGCACTGACTATGTACTACAAGACGGAACATTAAAGAACGTGGAACCTCCAGGACTGGTTTATAATATTTCTAAGCATGAGCTATCAGAACCAGAAATGATGTTGCTGAATAAAGGTTTATCCTTTATACCGACAACTAATATGGATATAAGCCAGGCCTTATTATCAGTAAGATTATTTGTACGACGTGTTGGTTTGAAATTGATGTATCAATCAGAGACACTTATTGACGTCCCACATAATCTTAATAGTTTCAAACGCAAAAGTCTATTTGTACCTCACCTGCAACCTAATTTGGAAGTTTTTTTAAAAGCTGTAGAATCACAGCTTTATGAAGAATTTGCCCAATCTACTTCCAATAAACATAACAACCTAACAAAACAAGAGAGAGAAGCCATGACTAAATTACGTCTAAACAAGGATATCATCATACAAAGGAGGCCCCATTGTTGTCCTGGACAGCGAATACTACTATAACAAAATGATGCAACTGTTGACATGTGACTCCTATGAGCAAATTACCTTAGAAGAAGTGTCAACTATGCAATACAGAGTCACAGAAGCCTTGAATGAAAGCAAGCATCTAGGACTCATGACAGAAGATCTGCTCAATTATTTTAAAGTGGATTTTCCATTGATCCCCACACTCAGTGGACTACCTAAAATACACAAAAATCTTCAACAACCTGAGTTCAGGCCTATAGTCTCGGGTGCAGGATGGATCACGGAACCAGTATCCATATACCTGGATGATCAGCTGAAAAAGTGTCTAGCACAACAAGAACCAGTGCTAAGGGATACAGAACAATTTCTAAGAAGTTTATATTCTGCTACCAGAGACTCTTTTGCATCTGATAATGTTCTACTAGTCACAATGGATGTGGTGTCGTTGTTCACTTGTATCCCCAACGAACAGGGACTGTTATATCTAAAATCTTTTTTAATGAGAACATCGGAATACACAGAGGCCAAAGTGGACTTTCTTTGTTTCCTGACAGAAATCGTACTGGAAAAGAATGTTTTTCTATTCAATAGTAATTGCTATAGACAGAAGAGTGGCGTAGCTATGGGCACCAGTTGTGCCAATAGCTACGCCAATCTTGTCATGGCTGAATTTGAATCCAGACATATATTGGGCACAGTATATGTGAAATTCTTCAAGAGATTCGTAGACGACCTTTTTTTCTTGTGGACAGGGTCGCTTCAGTCTCTGTTAGATTTTCATACCAGTCTCAATGAAGCTACCAGCTTCATCAAGTTTACACTTAAATACTCTTGGAAGGAAATTGAGTTTCTGGATGTCTTAGTATATAAGGAAAATGGAGAAGGGTTTACAGGAAGCCTTGTTACAAACCCTCTGCATTTCCTGCAGAAAGAGTATGCATCCTCCTCAGATTTACAAGAATGTCATCAAAGGACAAGCTCTGCCAGTACTGACACACGCTATAAAGAAGAGCTAGCAATACTGAGAGAAGGTCTAGTAAATAGGGGATATGAATCTAATGAAGTACAGCAGGTTTATCTCGACATGAATGAACTTAGAGAAAGTAGAGCACAGCCTTACTTCTCCGATTCTTGCCACATCAAGGTGGGGAATAACAGTGGACTCAACTTTGAGCACTTCATAATTCCACACAGTAGTAACACAACAGTACTACAAAGAGTCATCTCGAATAACTGGAATATTCTATCCAGTGATGATCGAATAAAAAATGTTGTGGGCTCTACGCCCAAATATACATACCGTAATATGCCCAGTATAAAGCAAATGGTATGTCATGGCTCTGATAATTTGACACAGCAGACAGGCCTTGAAAGGACAAGCAAATGTGGGACATGTCCACAGTGTCGTCACATAGACGAGTCCCACTACTTTAGACATCCAGATAGTGGGAGACTCTGGGATATTAGGGTAAATGCCAACTGCATGACTCGGAATATAGTATATGTAGCTCATTGTGCATCATGTTTTCATTATTACGTAGGGAAATCAAATCGTTCACTCAAGGAACGTATCAGGGATCACTACTATTGCTTTCACAGAAATGATGGCAGTAGTGCAATAGCTAAGCATATGTTAAGTGAAGGAGAAACTCACCAATTTCTCTTCCAAGTCCTACATGTTGAGAAACCCTCTATTAGAATAGGCAACATTTACAATAGGACAGAAGAGGCAGAACTTCAATGGATCTTGAGGTTAGGTGCACACAGGGGACGAGGCTTGAATGAGACAGTTTCTATTAAACCGCATTTGAAAGGAAGGAGACTACGTTAACAGGCTCCAGGTTAAATAGTTCTTTTTTAAGGATTTTTCTCTAGTTTATGAAATAATTTTTAATGAATGAGACAGTTTCCATTAAACCACATTAGAAAGGAAGGAGACTACGTTAACACGCTTTAGGTTAATTAGTCCATTTTTTAGGATTTTTTTCTAGTTTATGAAATACATTTTTAATGAATTATTCTTATAATCCCTCCAACTCTGATTTTAATGGAAAGAATTTATGCTTAAAGATGCTGCATTAGATATCCATTTTTATATATTTATAACTATTATGCCAGACTTCTATCTAGACAGAATACCTTTAGGTGTAGATTTCTTCCACAGCATGCCTCTTATAGATACAGGTTTTTTGATTGGACATTAAATTAGGTTTCATTCCTATAGAATACTATGCCTTCTCATTTGTAAGCTACACGCACGCATGCATACTCACAGCCGCTTCGGAGACGCTGGGATTCATTTGCATAGACAGATTGCTGTCTTTAAATTGCAGGAACGCTTCATGTTTAAATCAAAAATATACAACATGAAAGCAGTGTGCATAAGGGTAGTAACGCATTAGAACAGTTATGTTCCTGATATTTATGCTAGACAAGCAACTGAATATTTTATGCAATGATACTATCGCTTAGTTTACGTGTCTTATCAGCACTAGTTACCATGGAGAAGCAGGTGTTTGCTTGAGCGTATAGAATGACGTCTTTCACAAATCGACAGCAAGTCAGTGTAAAAGTAGAAACTTTTTATCATTGGTGAAATATCGTATTTCCACATTTGAAATGACAAATGAATGAAGCTTTTAACGTTAAGCATTTGTTTAAAAGGTTGGTTTTAATAATTTTTTGTGTATCTGATGAAGCGGTGCTATACACCGTGAAAGCGCTTATTTTATTTGGTGAATAAATACGTTTTAAAAGTTGGTTGAGTCGAATGACTTTGGGTTAGCAGATTGGACATATCATTACTTCATTTTTCTTTTGTCTTGTGGAGTTGATTTACCATTTGAATAAGGAGAGACTTTGGCAGACGTTTTCCATGTACTGAATACTCTTAAGTGCTCTCAACAATTTCACTTTTGTATTTAGTCGTGAACGGATTTCAAGATTGGGCTTGTATATTGTATACACGAGTACTTCATTCTCGGATTTCTCCAAGCTCCTTCCATTGGGTTCGTATTTGTTATATATATATATATATATATATATATATATATATATATATATATATATATATATATATATCTGCTAACATATATATAACTATGTCCATATATACCTACATAGATATATATCTGCGTACACATGTAACGTGCTGCATATATGTACACATGTAGGTGTAGACACATATATGTGTCAATGTAGGCATTTGCATGCATATATGTTCGTATATATTGATATATATGTATATAGTTTTAGAAATATATATATACATATATATAGATATGTTGCATCTGTTTAGATATTAATATATTTATACACACATACATCTAGATGTTGGTATGCATTCTTTGTACTGTTGCATAACTGGACTGAATGATATGTTTCTGAAAAGATGGTATTTATTTGTGTCTGGCATGGCTTAGTGGTAAAGCACTTTGTCTGTGGTGTGCAGAGTCCTGGGTATTGAGCCTTGCAGGAGAGAGTTATTTTGTTGCTGGGCAGAACACGGCCCATTGGATACAGAGTGATTAAGGCACGTTTGAGCAGTTGTACGTGGGTTTGCACAGAGGTAAGCACTGCTAACTTCCGGTTACAGTGTCTTACACTCAGTTAGCCTCTAAATTGCTTAACCTGTATAGGTAGTGCTTACCCCTGTGCAATCGGGCTTAAACCCACTTAGTGCTGTTTACAAGTGCTTACTGCCGCTTACCCCCACACTAATTTCTTTAAAAAAAAAGAAAAAATGGTTGATAAGAAAGTGGTGAAAAAAGAGTACAAAGAGGGAAAGACAGTAGGGAAAATAGCTAGGGATGTGCAGGAAGGGTGTAGGGAAGGTCCATAGCTGCCCATTTCTTCTACAGCAACAGCTGTGCATATACACTGAATTTGTAGGTAGATTTGGACACTCAACCCCCTGGGAGAGGGGTGAAGACAACAAAAATTTGTTGTGATGCCAATTAGACTAGATAACATGTGTCCAGTGGACATGTGCGACATGGACAGCTATGTATGGGGTGAGATTTTTTTTTTTTTTTGTGGGAACAGATTGCCCTTTTTCAGGTGGGACTGAGATGTTGGGGAGGGGTAGTAGGTGTATTTGGGTAGGTAGGTTGGGTAGGTTAACAGACAAGACATACAAGACACATACAGGGGCAGTATATGACACATGTGGGGGGTAAACACCTTGATGGGGAGGGGTGTTGGGATATCGGAAGCCCAAAAGCCCCCTAGTGGTAACAGTGGGAATGAGGCCCCCGCCCATGGGCAGTCACCACTGCACCTTCACAGCCCTGAAGGTGGCTGTGCTGGGGGCTGAGCCACAGAGCCAGGCTGACTCTCTAATCATGACATGCAGCCTTCAAGCTGGTGTAGAAGATCACCAATCTGGGCGTTGATTGCTCTATGCACCACGACCCCAACCTGGTGATGGGTGACATGTGTCTATCTGTGCCCACTCCCGGGGGAAGGGTGAGCCCCATCCCCTGAGGTGGTTCCACCCGAAGGTGGTGCAGGACCAACAGACAGGGAGTTGCGGGGTTGGGCCCCAGACATGCTGGTGCCCGGTGCCTCGGCCAGCTGAGGTGGGACAGGTGGGTCCACTGGGACCGGCCTTCCCAAGCATGTTATAGTGCTTAGATTTCAACATTATATATGGGTTAGTAATAGCCAACACATTCTAGGGTTAGGTATAACAGCATGCATAGATATTTCAATTAACCCAGACAGCAGATACGGAACAGTTGCATAGTGAACAGAACACATGCATATATGGGACCACAGTGGTAATAAGAACAGCATGCAGGTACATTGATGGCACCATGCCAACAATGTTGGAATAATGCGATACGACACATGCATGGGAACCATTAGAATATTTATCAAATGACTGGACATTATCAGAGTCATTACATACCAGCTGGGGTGGGTATGTTGATTATTGTTGAAGATAAGGTGGGGGGAGAGAAAGATGTCAATTAACAACTAGTATATTCCTGTACTCCACATTACTTTCCTAGTCAGTGCTGTTGTCTGTACCCTACAAGTCTTCCTACACTACCCTATAGACCTATACTGGACACTGATATGGCTGTCAACATCATTTCACATGAACTAGTTTTACCTGCAGTATACACCTCTTGCCTGGTATACCTGTGGATGGAATGTTTGTTAACACTGACTAACTGTTTGTACACATATGGCCAGATTCCGGGTTGATGTTTTGCACTATGCTATCCAACTCTTTCTGCACAGACTCTGGCCATGTGTTGACCACATGCTGGTATGCTTGGACATATCTAGAATATTGCCCTCTTCCACCTTTAGTGACCTGACACACACACATATATATGCTTTCCTACACAGTTATATTATGTAGCACAGTGTGGGCAGAAGTGACCAGTAATACTTTATTATTCAGAGAAACTGCAACACTTAGATCCCCTACAATACCAGGGTGGATGGTACCAGTACAGGTTATATTGGTTTGTATTTCACAGCACAGTGTTCGTATCCAACATACTTGTGGGAGCAATGTTTGTTAGCACTACCTGACTGTTGCCATACAAGGTTCCAGATTACACATTAGTATTATGCGCATACATCTCACTCTGTTACTGTACACACTCTGACCACAGCTTAACAGGTTGGGGTGTAAATGGGACATACATGGCTTCTTAGTCACATAAGGTATTGGGGAGTTGCTAGTGTGCTAGGTTTGCTGTCATAGATGTGTGCCAATCAGTTGTATTTCCTGTTTGCTGCCTATACATTTGGGATCATCCCACTGATTTCCCAGATGGACAGGTTGATAGGCTTTAGATATGGGCCACTTTAATAGACAGTCTGGACATATCTGTACAGTTGTGGTGTATAATTCTATATGCAGACTACTACCACTGGCAGGATTCAAACCGTAGCTGTGTGTGCTAATAAAACAACAGTTCACATCTCAGTTGCATGTGCTATTCAGGTTTTGTTGTCTGCATTTCCCCTGTTTACTGTCTATGTGTCTCTCAGTTGTACTAAATGGCCTCTGGGGATTACATCTATACAGGCATTCCTACACATTCACATTATGGTGCATGGTGTGGGTAACAGTGCTTAATACTACAGTACTATTGCATGATTGCAAATCTACATTACCATATGATACCAGAATATAGACATACAGTCCAGCATGAGTATTACTGACCTGCCTCACATCGCAACCATGCCAGGCGGCATATGTGGGCCTCCTGGTTCATGGCCCACTCCATTGCAGCTGTGGAGGACATAAGAGGAATATTTAGCCATACATATCCATGATATACCTGAGTTGGCAATTATTAAACAGGTAGGGAATGATACTTACACACTGCTAGGACATCCCCTGATGGTCAAGCCTCTAGGAGCCACTCCTCCAAGAGTTTCCCCGTCTGCCTCTTCAGGTCAGCATAGTGGTGCCTGACCTGCTCACCAGTTTGGGGTATGCCAGTGGCACTGGTGAGGTCAGCAGTAAGATGGTCCTAGGCCTCTGCCTTATATTGGGAGCCCTGGTACTGGCACTGCAGGAGTCTCTGTGCATGGTCTTTAACTAGGAGTCTAGCCATGACCTTGGACTCCTGGATGTACCAGCGCTGCGCCCAGAAGCGCACTCCTTCTCCCCTTACTGCCATAGTGCCTGCAAGGGGAAGCTACAACCAGTTATAAGCTGTATTCCCATCTCTTGGGTTTAAGTAGGGCCTATTTCCCACACTTTTTCCGTGATTGGCTGGTTTTGAAAAGGCTAAGCTATGGGCAAACCTGCTTACCTAAGGTTGGCATTTTTTAAATGGGTATACCACTGGGCACAAAGAGTTAGCTGGTGTACACATTGCTCACACCTACTAAGCTGGCCTGTGCAATGCTTGGTGTTGTCTATAGTAGTCATTCATTATAATGCCTTTTTGGCATTGTGTTATTATTCATTACACCTTATATGTATGCCTTGTATACCTGATTGATGTGTACGTACACTCTGTAGGGTCCTTGTGTTTTATTGGGGACTTCCACACTCTATTACAAGTACACCTCACTTCTGGGCTTACTGCTGTGCTCCAGTTCACATATTTATGTTATGTAGTCATTTGTGGCACATATGACTGTATACTGATGCCTTTCACAAGTTCAGTTTGGTTATATTATGGTGAGGACATGTTTACTACTGTCTCAGTCTTCCGGACTTCTGTGATGGCTTGGTGGATAGCTACTGGGACTACGGTGTGTAGGGTCCTGGGTTCAAGACCTGTATGGCTGTTTATTTTGTTGCTGGGCAGAACAAGGCCGATTGGATAGTGTGATTAAGGCACTTTAAAGCAGTTGTAAGTGGGTTTGCTTGGGTTTGCACGGTGGGAAGCACTGCTTATTTCAGGTTATAGTTTCTTACACTCAGTTAGCTTCTACATTGCTTACTCTGTGTAGGCAGTCCTTACCCCCATGCAAACACACTTAAACACGCTTACTAGGGCTTACATATGCTTACTACTGCTTGTCTGTGCTTACACCTGCTTACTACTGTCTTATTCATTATGATACTGACTCTTCACATGTGCATTTCCTGCAGTACTCCAGTTCATAAATATATGTTATTTAGTGGGTTTTGCAATAAGAATATTGGTTACACCATGCTTTGCCATGTAAGATAGACTTGAACCGAGAATGCCTGCTCATTAGGCAAATGCTCTACCCACTACACTATTGCTCTCTGCTGCCTATCCACATATCTTCCTTGGTATCCTATTCAGCCTTTTAAGCTGCTTTAACCATAGCTAAGCAATGGGCACACCTGTGCACCTACAGTTATCTGTACTCAGATTTTTAAATAAAAATAAAGGTTTTTTTCCTTTTGATTTTTATGTCTTGCTGCTGTTGTACACATGGGGGATTGTTGGTGGGGATATACAGAAACCTATGAGCGGTCACGCTCATTTATTTCTACTTTGTGCTGTTCTACATTGCAGGGGCATGTTTATTCTGAGACCTCTGCTCTCAGACATGCTCCCTGCACTCATAAATGCTCAGTGTAAGCCTAGGAGGTCAGGCAGCGCACCTTCATTAATATGCATGGCGCGCTGCCATCCTGCTCCTCAACGGGCGCTTCCGTGCAGGACTAGGCTAGTCTTGCATGGAAGATTAGTGAATCCGGGGGTTAGATTCTAGCTATCTCTAAAAGAAAACACAAGTCTAAGATAACTTACATAAGACAACAGGCAGAGTGCTGTGATTTGGATGATCAAGACAAAAATGCTCAATAATCTCTGGTTCTTTGTTCTCTCTGCTTAAATTGAGACTGCAGTTCTGCAAAACATTACATCATTCTTCACCCTTACTGGAGTTCCCAGGCTACACATTAACTACATTTACATTTTTAACATCTTCCTTTTGTTATCTTGCAGCTGATCAGGAGCAGAGCAATAAAAATACATGTGCATGTTTAAATCTAGCAATTTAACTCTTGGCTAAAACAATAGAACCAATTTCTTCATCTAGACCCCTCAGCACCACTGTCTACATCGAAGGGTCACCACATGCTTTACTTTGGTCAGCAGAGTGCACTGTTGTCACATTTATTTCCAGTTCCACATGTAACAGTATTTCTTTACATTTAAGACAACAAGCCTGTAGTTCACATTCATATTTACAAATGACAGAATTATCTGCACAATTCTATCTGGCTAGGCTGGCAGCCTTCACAGGGATAACTATATATTTCTTGGCATTGATCTTGAGGCCATGGCTCAGGCACCAAGCATGTCTTTCTGTAAGGCCCTTCTGTAGAATATCCACATCATGTGGGGATTCAATATTGGCTCCCAGTGTGCAGTCATCTATGATCTTTGTTTGCCAGAGTCCCTTACTGTTGAACTATACTTCAGAGCAGTAGATGCCAAACAAGGGAAGTCCCAGGACTGAACCCTAAGGTACTCCAACTGTCACTTGTCTGGGGCTGGGGTTGATGTCACCTACATTTACAGTGTGGATTCTGTCAGTGCAGCAGTTGGCAGCCCATCGGGTGACATAGGGATTAATGGCCAGCTTGATACATTTATCTATGATTCCAGACTGGGGGATGGTGTCAAAGACCTTGGTGAGGTCTGGATAGGCTGCATGAACCATCTTACCCTTGTCCACAGCTCTGGAGATGGATTCATAGTTGTCATTCAGGTTGAGGTGACATGATCGGCCCTTCACAAACCCAACCTGGTCAGGATCCAGTGTTTGCAAGTTGCCAATGTCTTTGTTTTAATTTCCATGATAATACATTCCATGGCCTTGCAGATCAGGCACATTATACTGCTGGGATTGTAGTTCCCAAGATCCAAGGTGGATCCCCCCTTGTGGACTGGGATTACTGTAGCTGTGCACACACAGTGGGCACAAAGTCAGAGGTGTGGCTATGATTAGACATGGCATGTGGGTGAGGTGCCAGTTCAGTTTGTAGCTTATGTAGTACACAGCCCGGGATGCTGACTGGTCCCATGGCTGCTATTGTCCTAGCTCTGGAGAGTGTGGTTTTTACCTATGTGGCCATTATTACCGGAATCTGGCAATCTTTCCGTGTTGAGATACGCCCTTTGGGGGATGAGAGGGGGTGCATTTGGCACTGAATCAATCTACCAGGGTATTGGCAATATCCCTGAGAGCAGTATATTTAATACCATCCTGTTGTAGCTCAGAGCAGTTCTAAGCACTGTCATTTAGATTCCTCACATATCTATGGAACGGCTTGCAGTTGTCTTTGACATCTTTTGCTGCATTATGTTTGGAACTAGCTTTGGTAGATGTTATGAGGGATCTCTGCTTCTTACTGTAGCTGGTAAGGGAGTATTTTGCATCCTGGAAATTCCCCCATTTCTGCAACAGTTTCCTCCTTTTGTTGTACAGTATGGCAGGGGGGCACCACATTGACTTCCTTTTCTTGGTGGGGAGCATCTTGGTTCTATATTGGATAGCACAATTCATGCACAAGTGGATGTGCTCGCACAGTGCCTTCATGTATGATTCAGCAGTCATCCTTTCAGTTCCCATCTGCATGGGTGTCATGACGTCAGTCATGTCTGACATGTGTAGCATGACATTGGCTTTGGAGATGTGTGTTAAAGAGGTTTCCTTACTGGGGTGTGGGGGAGGGATGTTGATGTTAAGAGTGATTAGCTCATGGGTAGACCTGACCACCGATGGGGTGACCATAGGTGTGGAGCATTGATTTCCCATATTGGTAATGACCAGGTCTAGGATATTTGAGCCCCTGGTGGGACTATGGGTTACTTGATCCAGGGCATTGGGAATTATGACTTCCAAGAACCATTGGGCAAACGTGTTGATACACAAGTAGTTTTCCCAGTTAATGGCAGGGTAGTGTAAGTTACCCAGAATTAGGGTGTTTGCTTGTATCATAATATTTCATAGTATGTTTCAAAAGCTGTAGTGGGTATCATGGGGCATGGTGGGAGATCTGCAGCAAGCTACACAATTTGGAATGCAGTCTAACCCACTGTTAGTTGCACTGGGGGTATTTCAGACACATTCTGTTGGGCAAGTAGACTAGTGGTGTAAATATCCTTGATGAATATGGACACTCCTCCACCTTTATTGTTTTGGTCCTGGTATGGTGGCCAACAGGTGTGATAAGAGCTGTACCTAGCATTGCAGGGGTGCTCTCTGGAGCCTTGGATCAGATCTCTGTTACTGCACAGTTATCAATGTTCTCCACTTTAGGTGTGCATAGTGACTGTGAATGGCCAAAAAAGCATTGATCCCTACACACACAGAGTTTCACTGTTGCCACATCTGGAAATAGAACTCATATCTAACTAGTATATCATACTACAGTATTACACAGTTATAGCACATGCCACAGAGCTTAATGGGCTACTTCTTCCCCAAGGTATATTTCAAAGTGAATGACATTAGCAAGCTTGCCAAAGTAGAGCAATGGAAGTTGTAGTGACAGTGAATGGCCTCAAAAGCATTGATCCCTCCATAGACTAACAAACACACAAACCTTTACACTTGCCATGTCTGGGATTAGAACTCCTACCTAGGTAGTATATCACACTACAGCATTACACAGTTATAGCACATGCCACAGAGATTATTGGGTTACTTTTTCCCCAAAGGGGTATTTCAAAGTGGATGACATCAGCAGCCCTGCCAAAGTAGGGCATTTGAAATTGTAGTGAGTGTGACTGGTCTAAAAAGCATCCATTCCTACACACACACTTGCCACGTCTAGGATTAGAACTCCTACCTAACTAGTACATTACACAGTTATAGGACACGCCACAGAGATTACTGGGCTACTACTTCCCCAAAGGTGTAACCCATTCATCTAGAGGTAGACACACAACACTCAGGCACACACAGGTTTATATTCCACCGGTACATGTATACAACTGCTAGATGACTACTGACTTGTACAGTCATGTTACACAGTTAGCACAAGCACTACAGACACTATAGTGATGAGGGATACCAGAGGCAAATGTCTACGGTGATTGATATTTGCACATCATGTGGTTTTAGCCAGTTGGATGTGTGCTGGGTGGGACAGGCCTCATGATGGGAGGCTCTTTGTCACTGTCAATCTCTTCCACACATCTATGTATGTGTATTTTTGGCCTATTATAGTGTGTTGTCCTTGGATATATGTGTGTATTCCTATCCAATGTGTGTGCAAAGCAAGACTGGTGTGTAGTGAGGAGTGTATGCACTAACATCTGTGACTGTCAGATATGTATGGTCCACTGTTGTTGCCAGACATGGGCTTCATTTCTATGTGTGTGAGCATGTCCAGTATGACCTTTCAGTATTTTGTTGTCTGACATGGCCTTCATTTCTCTAAGTGTGGGAGTATGCCCAGTATGACCTTCTGTATTGAATGTGTGAATCCATTCCAGGTAGATTGTACTCCAGTGCAGACTTTTGTGTTCTACACCTACAGCTAGCAATCTGTTTCTGCAGAATATCTGTAGATCGTTTGACAATATGGGGTCAAAATGGACAAAGGGTAGTGGGTTACTGTAGGTAATTGTGTCTGTGCTGCTTCTGCTACATGGTCTTGGTGTTAGCAGAGATATTCAGACACACTGTGATGTTTTATGTCATCAAATACTGTCAGGTATACATATTTGCTTGCAGTGATGTCCTGGGGAACACAGGGCAAATGCAGCTGTGTCCAGTATTGTGGTCAGCAGCCTACATATTCTTGCACAATCATGCCATTCTGGAGGGGAAGCTGCAGACACTTGCTGCTGGGTCTGTGTAAATGGTTCAGCACCTTGGTACAGTGGTGGCTGATGATCCCATACTTGTACATCCATCAACGTGACAGTATGGCCATATCCTGCTGTGGCCATACCTCACAGCTGTACAGATTCACACAGATTACCCAGAGGCAGGGGTCATAATTCTGGACATTACCCCTTTACATTGTGGTTTACGAGCAGGTTATTAGCCACCCATTCTTGTGTTTGCAGCCAGGGATAGTATGTGCACACGGCTGATATTTGGACTTCACACACTCCATGCCGCCCATGCTCCTACCCCCCCCCTCTATTATTCTATCCTCTTCCAAACATTATGCAAACATTATCTGATATGTTCCTTATAGTTATCACCTCATCCCAGTAGTAATTTGGTGTTGGTCCACAGTTCATGCAGTAGAACATTGTGGACATGTTACTATGATTTGTCCACATGGCCTTGCATTTGGGTTCTGTGGACTGTGTTATGTTATTTGGGAGTCCATGACATAACATACATTGACAGTACGGGTGAGACACAGGCCTTTGGCAGAGGACTGTAGGTCATTTGATAGTGATGCAGGCCAGCTGTAGCAGGCCATTGCATTCTGTCACTCCTACAGTATATTCCCCTGGGGTGACGGGGTAGGTGTGCAAGGTGTTCATCCCAATACTTTCTGTCATTATTGATCCAGTGGTGTGGTTGCTGGCAGGGTGCTGCTTACAGCTAGGGACACACCTGCATGGGACACCTGTTCTGCATGCTGCATTCTTTAGCTATTGCCATACAGAGGTGGGGGTCATATTGTACTCATTCCCAACAGCAGGGATAAGACCGACGAGGTACCTGTGGGTGGTGGTGGGGAGAGATGGATGCATGTGTGGTATGGACACTACTTGCATCTGACTCAAAGATATGCATGGGGCATTCAATTTATGCTGGCTTGTGCAGGGACATCAGCTGTTTCTCAATAAGGTATACCTATGACCTTTGTGGTCTGCCAGTGTTTGGCCAAACAACATCAGTATTCCCTACTACAAGCCCAAATAATGTGCTGCTAACCTGTATGTACAATTCCAAGGGTGTGTCCATTTGACAGTTACATATTATACACTGTCTGTTTGGGGTACTTCCCCCCTGTGTACTGCTAGTATGTCTGGGCCCACATTTATGCCATGTCCATCTTTCAGATGGTGACACATATTACTTCCAAACATTTACTATGGCTTACTGCTGGAATGTGTTTTGCTGGGAAGCATTGTTTTTGGCACTGCAGTTGTGAGAACTTGGCCCTGTCATCGGCAGTACTGGCCAATGGCCACCAGGACAGACCTCACCATGCATACATACTGACCACTCTCACACAATATACGGCACACACCAACCAAACACACACACAGTGCTGCATATCGTACACATGCTACAATCTATCCTGCTACCTTGGCCAGCTCAGGTAATCTGTGCTCCACAGTTATTATACCTACACATACATGTTACTACATTTCTACATAGGAATGGGGGGGCACACCTGACTGTTACTATATTTCTACATAGGATTGGGGGGCACACCTGACTGTTACTACATTTCTACATACGATTGGGGGGGCACACCTGACTGTTACTACATTTCTACATAGGACTGGGGGGCACACTTGACTGTTACTACATTTCTACATAGGATTGGAGGGCACACCTGACTGTTACTACATTTCTACATAGGATTGGGGGGGCACACCTGACTGTTACTACATTTCTACATAGAATTGGGGGGCACACCTGACAGTTACTATTTATTTTTATTTTATTTTATTTTCAGTTTGATGATCGGGGAGGTCTACTGGGCTCAAAGAGTCTGTTTTCAGTGGAGGCCCGGGGAGAAAAGCTCCAATAATACATAGTACAAGCTCCATAATATGAAGTACAATACATAGTGGAAACAGAAACAAACTAAGCAAATTTTACATACAAAATAGCAAAAACTAAACAAAAGTTAAACAGCAGCTTGGAGAAGGATGTAAAGCATATTTACATGTTTAGTGGATGTAGAACAGTAGTACAAGGTTAAATTAATACAGAGGTTTAAATCATCTGAGAATGATGCAGAAGTAGCATTAGCATGGATGAGTTCTTTATGCATGAATATTAGCATGAGTTAAATTAATACAGAGGTTTAAATCCTCTGAGAGTGGTATAGAGGTAGCATTAGCATGAAGGCAGTGCATCGGGTTAATCAATAGTGTGTAAGGAAGAACAAACTATGTATGCTATAAAGTATTTATGTATTAAGCAAGTTAGGTAGGTGGAGTGCAATTGCATTTCCATTTTTGGGAGAGGTAAGAATGCAGCTGGGTTGTGAAGTGTTCAGAGTTCTCAGAAATTCCTAGAGATGGAGGGAGAGAATTCCATGTTTTGGCAACAGAAAAGGATAGGAGAAGCTGACTTTTGTACACATTTGCTATGACTGTACTAGTATTTTAAGTACTCCACATGTCTTATGGATACAAACATGTGGCCCAGCACATTTCCTGCAGTGAGTTTTGTCAGCTTGTCTAGTACTGGCTACTATGGTGACACCAGTATTTGTTACAGATCTCATGCTGCCACTATAGGTGTCTACTATCTGCTGGCATCCCGTTCAGACACCCGATTCCCTTGCACGCTCACATCCATACCATAGATACAAGTAACAACACATACTACTCCATTCAGCAACTGATAGGAAGAGTGACTTACCTTGAGGATGGTGCTGGAGGGCTGACTAGAACAGATGCACATAGTACACTCCCTATACCATAGTTAAGCACAGCTAGTGTCATGTTTGGCATCCCTTTTACTGTATACACGAGTCAGAGAGAGGTGTCATTCCCTGGGTTCCTACCGTGTCAGTGTATGTGTTATGTGTTGCCTCTTTGCCATGACCTGGTCATACCGGGCATGCCTCCTTCTGCCTACTGGGGCAGGCTCAGGTTGTTCCTCCTCTGAGTCACACTGTGCCTGTGCAAGCCTTGGCAATGGTGGGGGTCTGTGTGGCCCTGCCCAGTGCTGTTCCTGCTGCAGCTGTTTCCGCAGGATCATATCGTGTAGCATGGTACAAACAATGACAATTTGGGTACATGTAGCTGGTGAGTACTGCAAGGCTCCACCGGATGTGTCCAGGCACCAGAACTGTGACTTCAGCATCCCAAATACACGGTCCATTATGATTCTGGTCTGTGCATGTGCCTCATTATGGAGTTCTTGTTCGAGTGTGTGTGCATTTCTGGTGGGTGTCATCAGCCAGGGCTCCAATGCATAACCAGCATCCCCCACTAGGCGAACTTAAGGGATGTTCCCATAGGCAAATCTCTGGTACAGCTGTGTCAGATGCCAGATATGGGAGTCATGATAGCTTCCAGGGCAGCCAGCATACACATTCATTATAACGCCCTGGGCATCGCACATGACTTGGCAGTTGATGGAAGGGAAGCCCTTGTGGTTAATTGTAGACCCTACTCCACTCACCGGGTGGTGCTTTGATGCATATGTGCATGCAGTCTATAGCACCCACTATCTCAAGGTATTCTGCTATTTGGTGGAAGAGACACATATTGCTGGCCAGCGCCTCCCAGGTGTTGTGGAAATATACTTGCTCACTGGCATGTGCTGACATGACATCTAGGAACCGGTGGAGTACCCTTGATACTGATGCCTGTGAGATTCTCATGATATCCCCAGTTGGCCTTTGGAAGGTACCTGTGGCTAGTATTCTTAGGCCTACACATAGCTTGGTATCCACTGGGATGGGTTACCCTCTATTGGTTCTGTGTGTGAGGTGTGGCCAGCACAGCTCATCGGTTTGCTGTAGGAGGTCCCTGTCCACCTTATAGCACTCCACTATCTCCAGTTCATGTAGCCCCTGTTAGGTTTCCCTGGGTCTGTACACTCTTCTCCTTCTCCTCACTGTGGGTTGGTCATCAACATTCTCATCCTCATCACCCTCAGCCTCTTGCACATGTTGATTTATGATAGCTGCTGTAGCCCCTATCATTTTGTTGCTTTTGTTTGGTAAAATTTCCCCACTTGTGTACACCAGTGGTGCAGAGCTTGTGGGAAAAAACAGAGAGAAAGATGCTTGCATAGTTTATAGTGGTGTGCTGGGCTGGGCTGCTGCCTGTGTAATTGGCTGATTCTGATGCATTTCACCTGCCAGCTATGCTAGTTCTCCTTGATTACCATCCTACTGCTGTTTTCCCTCCCAATTGCCTTCCTGTTTAAGCCCAGGGACGAGCCATGCAAACACAGTGCTCAGATGTGCACAGAGCTGCTATTTACTGGTTTACTTTTTTTTTCTTTAAAACCTGGTGAGAGGTGCACACACCCACTTAGGCAATGTAAAGAGTGCTAGGCAGCCCCAGACACACCCCCTTGCTTAGCTCTGCTAAGCTAAGGGCAAACCCGAGCCACAGGGCTCCAATAAGCTTACAGTATGCCTGACATACCCCTCTGTGATGTGAGCTAGCTCTTGGACTTGCACCATGGTCTTCCTGCACTGGCACGGTTGGGTGCAGGCTAGCCATGATGGGGGATCTAGTATTCAGTATCATTCCCCTCATTTGCATAGGATTGCTTGCTAATGCGTAGTTAAATGTCCCACACTGAGCCTTCCCCCCTTAACAACCCCTATTCACTGGCCATGTTGTTTTCTGCCTGCCATTGAGTATAATGGCAAAATTGTGATTTTTGGATAAAATGCTTATTTCAAGTTTTTTTTTTCTAGCCCAATCCCATTTGCGCGCCACTGCCCTTTGCTTAAACAGCCGAAATCGGCTAAAAAGAATTAAAGTTATTTTTTTTTTTTGCTACTGTTTTCCATGCCAATGGCCATATATTTGGCCATTGGCATGGTTTCCACATTATATACACCCTTTATTTGGAGCTGTCATGGCTCCATTCTGTAGTTTGCAGAAATGTACTCGGTTACTAACCGAGTATATTTCTGCGGATTATACTAGTCCTGCACGGCCGGCTGCCGTGGATCACAAATTCATGTCATTTGCATGGTTTTCACCTGCAAATAGGGTAATTTGCATACAAGAGCTGTGTCCATGCAGGAATAGTGCAGGTGTGCTCATGCACGTCCCTGCAGCTTATTCCTGGAACGCACGGCGGCCATACTGCCTCCAGCATCTCCTGCACACCATGCAGAGCTTGCTGATTCCTGGGGTTTGTGTAGAAAATCTATATATGTATATAAGTGTGTGTGTGTGTATATATATATATATATATATATATATATATATATATATATATATATATGGTTTCCCCTTCAAAACATCTAATTCTCATAACATTAAAACTCAAAACACTGAGACCATAACATCAAAAAACCAAAACACTGAAAACTCATAACATCAAATTTTATGACAGTGAAAATGTTTAACGTCGAGTAGTGTATTATCAAACATGTAAATGTTATAGTTTAATCTGTTAATCTTGTGGTATCATTATAAGATATTGAAGTTTTTATTTATATAGTTATTATTTATATAGTGTAGGAATTTATACTATTTATTTAGTGTTTATTTTGCCAATCTGTACATGTTTTTAGGCCATACAGTTAAGTGATTTAGACATTATGTGTACATTCTGTATGATGATCGTGATACAGTGGCATTAGCAAATTAATTTTTTCCACTGTAGTGTGATCTCGGAGTTGGTATAGTTAATTTACAGGGGGGAGGGTAGACCCCCCCACATGGGAGGGGGTGCAGGGGGCCTTTCCCCCTTGCAGAAACATAGTAAAAAGTGTGTTTTGTAGTCTGGTGTTGTTACAGGTGGGGGGATGTTATTTACATGTGCTTTTTAGTTTTTGATGTTATGATGCAAAGTCTCAGTATTCTGAGTTTTCTATGTTGTGAGTTTTCAGTGTTTTGGGTTTTCAATGTTCTGGTCTCAATGTTTTGAGATTCGATGTTATGGGAATTAGATGTTTTGAAGTATAACCATATATATATATATATATATATATATATATATATATATATATATATATATATATATATTTATATATACACATATATAGATAGATAGGTAGATAAAGAGTATATTTCACTATTTCACAGTATTTGCCCTCAGGACCTGTTTTACCTTAGAACATGGATGCTGTCACACTTCTTAAAAGTGGAAGTAGGAAATACTTGCTGAAACAACAAAAATAATCTTCATTTTACCATTTCTTAGTCTGTATTACATCTGGCATTTTTCTGAGTGCTTTAAGAAATTACTTTAATATGCTGTTTGCTGCACTTTGAATATTTCCTCCAATGTGACATCAATTCCTTTATGCCACAAAATTATGATTTTGCCTCCTGACATTGTAATGGTTATTTTACAGGTTCACAGACAGCCTAAGTGACCATCTAGAAGCTTAGCCACGTCACTCAAAAGCATTATGAGCTTGTTAGCTTATCTAGTAAATAGATTGTTCACATATGCATCAGTTGGATATGTGCATTCTCCCATCCATTCATTGAGTCTGTTTTTGAAGGTTGCTAGAAAATTATTCTAATTTGTAATGGGAGTCTTCCAAAAACAGAGGCACTCATTGCAACAAGTAGCTATAGGGAGCGATCAATCAGCTGTTAATGTGGCAGTGAAGGTCTAGGTCTTTAGTGCAGGCATTTTTTACACTGCTGATATTAATGAGACAAAGGAAATGAAAAGAATGCAGGCTCCTTCATAATGCGAAAATATAAGCAGAGTTCTCCTTTAGGAGCCTATATCAAATAGAGTATAGAGAAAGGTTTTTTTTTTATCTTTTGACATAATTTATATTGCCTAGTCCTGTGATCTCCTTGCTGAGGTACCTCTGAGGTGTTTCACATTGCAGTGGATGCTTAGAGAGCTGCATGCCAAATGGAGTATTGCATTTAATGTTAAGTCTAATAAGGGATGAATAAAATGGAACTATGACTTACCTGAATCTACAGTAAATACTCCAAATGATAAGCTGTACAAGACAAAAATCGTTTCCTAACCATAATTAAAACATAGTTAGCAGATGAAAGATCATTATAAGTGTAAGTACCCAGACCTCTAATTACAGTGTCCATTCTGAGGGAGGTGGTTTTTATATGGCACGAGATAGGGGGGTATTAGATTTCCCAAAGGTAACTTATGCTGCATTTCTTGTGGTTAAGAATGAGCCTATGACTAACACAACAATCAATGATCTATTATAGCAATAAGCCACGCCTGGGTGTGGGTAATGCGGGATTTACCCACGGTTGGCGTGGTTTGGTCCCGAGGGCGAAGCCCGAGGGACCAAACAAAGACAACTGTGGGTAAATCCCGCATTACCCACACCCAGAAGTGGGTTATTGCTATTATACTATGACATTATTTAAGAAAAGAAATAATTACTTTTCTTAAATAATGGCATTGTATAATGCCTCTTTGCTGCCCTTCCGCAGCTGTCTGGTATCCGCGGCAGTTCTGATGTACTGCGCATGCCTACGCAGTACATCAGAGCTGTGGCCAAAAGCAACAGAGAAAGCAAAATCTCCATTGCTTTTTGCTGTTTCGCTATGTTAAATGGGTTTAACATAGCGAGACAGCTTTAAAATAAGCAACGGAGATGTCCGTTGCTTATTTTAAAACTGTCTCGCTATGTTAAATCCATTTAACATAGCGAAACAGTAAAAAGCAATGGAGATCTTGCTTTCTCCGTTGATTTTTTTTTTAAATCTGTCTCGCTATGTTAAATGGGTTTAACATAGCGAGACAGCTTTAAAATAAGCAACGGAGACTGTTGCTTATTTTAAAGCTGTCTCGCTATGTTAAACCCATTTAACATAGCGAAACAGGTTTAACAAAAAGCAACGGAGAAAGCAAGATCTCCGTTGCTTTTTACACACTGTGTCACTATGTTAAAGGAGTTTAACATAGCGAAACAGCTTTAAAAAAAGCAACGGAGATCTCCGTTGCTTTTTTTAAACCTGTGTCGCTATGTTAAACTCTTTTAACATAGCAAGACAGTGTTTTAAAAGAGACTTATACTAATGGAAAAAGTCTGGGTGACTGGACCTTTTTCCATTAGTATAAGTCGATTTACAACGTGCACGCTGGCCAATCAGCTTGCACGTTTTGGAATATTAATGGGGGGGGTCATGGTATAATCCTTGTTAGATAATGTGAGTGCCTGAAGGGAATTTCATTACAACGCCACCAAGTTTGCAGTAATTGGCAATTCAGTTAGCCATAGTCATTTGACTTCTTTCTTCACATCAGGGAAGTAGATGTCGACGATTAGAGGGTTAGGAAAAAACCCTGTGTGACCCATGTTGTGATTTTTTTTCTCATGAGAAAAAGTACCTTTATCTGATTCAGTGGGAGTTCTGTAAGTGAGCTAATTATTTATTCAACAGACTACTCAAGGCTTTATGTCGAGTTGGCTGAGATTACCAATTATAAATGCATGGTAAATGTCATACCTTAGTCTGGTCAAGGTAAGCAGCGTGGGTAGTATAGCCCTCAGCCAGGGTTCAGTAACCCTTTCAGAGAAGTCATCTAGGCTGGCAAGACATGATGTGCCTTCTCCAGATCCAGACTGCTTGGGATTAAGGGACAAAATGTTTCCTGTGTCATTTTTATGAGTTTGTAGACTATACTTGTGAGTTTAATTGGTCTATAATTGTCAGGGTCCATGGGGGGCACCCTTGTGAAGTGGTACCACAATGGCCATTCTTAACATGAGACATATTCTATGGAAATATTTAAACTGAAGATGTTTAGGAGTTTAGCTAAGTGGAGCATATCACTTATCAAAAGTCTTCTGTAGATATTGTCATGTCCCACAAAGTTAGTGTTCTTTTTTTTTGAAAGGGGAGACGGGATCTTAAAATTAAAATACTGTTACAACTCTATCTACATGTCTGTTGGGTGACAAAATCCTCATTAAGTACTAGAATAACTTTTTAGTGGAAAATCACAGATAAGTGAAGGGATGCTGTTGAGAAGAATAGAGTAAACCATCCTATTTAACATCACTAAAACCATGAATATGGATGAGATGAGGGAAAGATATAAGATGAAAAATACAAGCCAGTTATGTGCCTATACTGTCCAGTTACAGTATGGTCCAGGTTAATTACAAAAATGAGCATGCCATGAAATCTGAAGAAGAATGGTTTTAATTAAATGGCCACTTTGGTCATAAACTAAAAAAAGTTTTTACTGTATTTTGATTTTGTATGAAACACTTACATTCCTCCTTCTCTATCAGTGTTTGATTTTAATTTATAATTTGCTCTTCACTGGAGTGTTCTAACTGAGCTGTCATATTGACATGATTCTATTTCTTTGAAGATTGGTTCTCCCACAGAACACTCTATGTCCCCAGAATTTGATGCTTTTAGTCACTGTTTTAATTTCAGGTTGTTGTGTCCATTTAAAAAGAATGACGGTAGTTTGAATTGTTACATATTTAAGAACCTGCAGGGAGGCTTTTAGCAGAAACTCTCCAAGGTTCTTCTTCTCTATCATTTTACCATCAAATTTACAACAGTCCTTTTATTTCATCTAGAAAGAAAAGCTAAATCAGTTGTTTTTCCTGAAAGACTGCAGATTTATTTAGCTAAACTTCCTCTCCCCTTTCGCTGATTTTTGCCAACCTTTACGCCTTTTTTTGACAAAAGCATTTGCAGGACAACTCATTGCTGAATATCTAGATGGCTGCCAGACATTGTTACCCAACTGTGTGGGGGGGGGGGGGGAACACATCAAAAAGTTTCATGATCATATCACTAGGATACAATAACACACAGTAAAACAACCCATAGTCAAGTGATCACACAAATCACACATGATTTTAAAAGTAAAAATACAAATAAGCATTTTGACTCCCATTCGAGGATCTGATACCATACATAAGCACACATTTATGAATAATGGGGAAACATTTGATACAACATAATAACAAGTATTTCATGTTCATGCCCACATGATCTCCAATTCAGCAAATATAGCATGCAAAATTACTGTTTAGTGATCAATACTTAATGTTACCAGCAGTACTGTCTGTTGGAGCAAAGATATGAAGAAGCCATATACTTAAACAGGTTTAAGGCCGCAATGAAAGTGAAATAATGTAAATCTCTTCTTCATGACAGAAAATCTTAAGTGTAAGGGGTAATATGATGTAGGAGTGACGGAAACAAATTCCTAAAGAAAGCACTGCAAGATTTCATGCAGCACGGAGAAACTTAAAAGGACCAAATGCCACACAAAGAAAAAAAGCTAACTTGTGTCATATATGGCAATATGTGGATCATTTTTCAGCAAAGAAAATACACTCTGTGACAGGGAAATGTTGTGTTAAGGGTTAAAATCAAGTGGGTGTGTACTGAAATATGATTGCACTACAGAGTTTTAATCTGAAATAGCATGAGACAAAAATAGTCATTATTTAGGGAATATCTGTAGTTGCTTGAAATTTAAACAATCAGTAGTGTACTGTGTGATGCAGTCTCCCCAAAGTACACCTCCTGGAATGGTTTTGACATAGTGAGATCACACATATGCAAGACCATAGTTCACCTTATAGGGTGATTTCTCCTTCAATATTATGCAGTTGTAGTGTTGGTAAATGTAAATAACAGGAATGTGGGGGTGAATTCCCCCACTTGGAAGATAGGGAGCTTGCCCCTGAAAAAAATAAATAAATAAATAAAAATTAGTTCCCAGCAAGTTCATCAAGTAAGATTTCAGGGGGTTCCCATTAGGTGTTTGTGGTGAGTTCTCCTTCTAGAATTCATAGTGGGACCATTATTTAGGCACTGTGACACTCAAGCAGTAGGATCAGAGAGTAAGAACACAGGAGGCCATGAAGGAGACAAAAGTAGAAGTGGCAGTGGGCAGCACTGATGTGCACTGCCGGAAGGATAAAGAAAAAAGAAGTGATTCTGGATATTTCAGAAATACAAAATCCCTGACACATGAATTAGAATACATCAGTACCTAGTATGGCAAGCTAAGGCCGATCATGCAACCAACAGTCTTCTTTACTACTTGTCAGTTTCCTGCAGCTCTTGTCAGACACCAAATTATCAAGTACATGCTATGGCTTGACTAGGTAGACTTCTCTGAAACTTAAAACTGATTGGCTCACCTGAAGTGTAAGCACTGCCATATTTGTGAATTATCAAAAAGTACTTGCAGAGAACATAATATTGGTGGCATATGGCTGATAAAAGACTAGCATGGACCAATATTTTATTGTGTCTTTGCTTCTGCTGCCAGAAATTAATATAGACTTACATTTTTTGCTAGAATTAATTATAGAAATTATTTCTTACATTTGTGCTAAAATTTATTATGGATTTTATTTATCATAGGTTCATATGTTCATAGGTAGGTACTAGGCTATTGGCCCTAGGGCCTATACAAGCCTAGCCAAAAAAGTGCCCTGGCTTTCGCCACCCAAGACAATTATTTTCCTGTGCCCCGAGGCTTTCGCCACCCAAGACAATTATTTTCCTGTGCCCCTGTCAAGCAGAGCCACTGAAGTGATCCCCAAGATGAATTTCCTATTACCCATCCAGTCATCAAGATTTTTCTTGAAGAGTGCTAATGAGGAGCTCTGTTTGGCATAGATAGGTAGACTGTTCCAGAGTATGGGAAGTCTCTGGGACAGGAATCTATCCCTCCAGCATGTTCTGTTTATTGTGGTGACAAGGTTTAGGTCCCTAGAGCGTGTAGCTCGGAGGGATTGGGATTTCTTTAAGTGGAGCATGTCCAACAGCTCTGGCTTTGACATAGCTTTGTATGTTAGGCAGAGACTGCCTCTGAGTAGACAATATGTGACAGAGTAAAGCTGGAGTTTTTTGAGACGGTCTGCATAGGGCATCTGTTTGAGGCCAGTAATCCTTTTTGTGAGGTATTTCTGTGGCCTTTCCAGTTGTTGTAGATGTCTTGTGAGGTACATACCAAAAGGGGCATTGTACTCTATAATGGGTCTAATCTCTAATGAGTGATGAGTAGAGGGGAACAATGACCTCTTTTTTTCTAGATAAAAAACTTTTGTGATGAGGTGTGCCACGTAGAAGGATTTCCTGACCGTTGTGGTGATGGTATTATCAAAGGAGAGACTACTGTCCACCTGTGTCCCAAGGTCTCTTATCACACTTTCAGTATTAAGTAGACTACTGCCTATGTGGTAGTTCATGGGTGCAGAAATTTTACCAAAGGGGATGACAATGCACTTTTTGGCATTGAGCTTGAGGCCATGGCTTTGACACCAGGCATCTGTCTCAGTGAGGCCCTTTTGTAGGATGTCCACATCATTAGGAGCTTTGATTATGGCTCCTAGTTTGCAGTCATCTGCGAACTTAGTTAACAAAAGACCATCTGTGTTATCCTGTACTTCAAAGAAGTAGATACCAAACAGGAGAGGACCCAGGACTGAACCCTGTGTTTCCACTTGTTACTGGTCTGAAGTCTGATTTGGAGTCTGCTACTTTCACAGTGTGGGTTCTGTCAGTAAGCAAGTTGGCAACCTATCTTGTGACATAGGGATTTATACCTTGTTTAGTGAGTTTATCTATAATTCCAGAGTGGGGGATGGTGTTGAATGCCTTGGTGAGATCTAGATAGGCTGTGTGAACCACCTTACCCTCATCTATGGCTTTGGTGACTGCTTCAAAGAAGTCTATCAGGTTTAGTAGACATGATCTGCCTTTTACAAATCCAAACTGTGTGGGGTCCAGAGTTTGGAGATCTCCAATGTCTTTGTTTATGAGTGCCATGATGATACATTCCATGGCCTTGCAGATGAGGCTCATCAGGCTAATGGGGCGGTAGTTCCCGGGGTCTGTCGTGGCTCCACCTATGTGGAGTGGGATAACCATTGTGGTGCGCCATTCAATTGGCAAAAAGCCTGAGGTGAGACTATGACTGACCATGATACTTAGGTGGAGTGCCATTTCATTCTGTAGTTTGTGTAGAAGGCAGCCTGGGATGTTGTCAGGTCCCATGGATGCTGTGTTCTTGGCTTTGGAGAGTGAGGTTTGTACCTGTGCAGCCTTGATTGCAGGAACTTTGCATTCTTCCAGTATAGAGATGGGCCCTTTAGGGGGTGAGAGGGGGGTAAAGTTAGCACAGAATCTATCTGCCAGGATGTTGGCAATATCAGTTAGTTCTGTATATTTAGTGCCATTGTGCTGTAACTCAGAGCAGATCTGAGTGTTGCTACTGAGATTCTTGACATAGCTATAGAATGCTTTGTGGTTGTCTTTAGAATCAGTGGCGATTTTGCTTTCATAACTAGCTTTGGAGGATTTTATGAGGGATCTCAGCTTCTTACTGAGGCTGATCAGGGAGTTCCTCCAATCATGGGATTTTACTCTTTTTTACAACAGTTTCTTTCTTCTGTTGTAGAGTTTTTTTATGGCAGGGGACCACCAAATTGGCTTCCTTTTTTGGAGGATAGCATCTTGGTTCTGTTAGGGATTGCACGATCCATGCACTCATGTAAGTGCTTATAAAGTGCATTTGTGTAGGATTCAGCAGTCGTACCTCTATTGTCCGTCAGCATGGGTGTCGTGAAGTTTGACACTTCTGTCTTAAGAAGCGTGAAGTTGGCTTTGGAGAAATTTTTACGGTTGTTTTCCTAATCACTGCATCTGTTTTTGTTTATGCTGTAGCTGAAGTTGCTGCATACAGTCTGTTCAGCTTCCTGACCTTATTGACTGGCAGGAGATGTCTGATCTATTGTTCTGTTGTTAAGCTGCTGCATTTTGTCTCTTCTCTTGGTATTATTTTGTGACTCCCAAGTGATTTGCTGACCTCTGGATCACAGTACATGGAAAAATTTGCTAAGTGAAGGCCTGACTTTGTTGAGTGAAGGCCTGGTGGTATCCTGAATAAAACTGATTGGTTGTTTCATCTGCTGTTGGGGCTGTAGAATTGCTGGATCTGTCTATACAGATCATTTGCTTGGACTGCTTGTTCCTGGTTGTTACATCTCACAGTGAAGAATTCTGTTCATGCGTTGGTTGATTTTCCATTCGTATTAATCCAACAGTCAGTGGGCCTCAAGTGAAATGACTGTAACTGTATGGGCAAGGAAATGTCTTTGCATTTGTTGCATTTAACTGCAGAACCTGTTAGTATTTCGGAAACATTATGTTCAGAGTTTAACTCTTCATATAAGGCCATTATTAAAATTAGTCATTTTTTGCAGTAACTGAGTTTGTTTTTTAATGTATATTAATGAGATGAATGATCACAATTGTTTGTTGATTTTCCATACAGTGTGTATTTATTATGAGGTATTCTTTTTTTAAGTACTTCGTTTTTGAGCAACATGGAGTTTTGCCATGATAATTCCTCAATACATCTTATTAATTATTTCATCTGTATATTAATCAATACAGGCATTTCAAAACATAACAATTAATCGATTTTAAGCTGATTTTGATCTCCATTGAACTGCATTGCATATTGTTCCCTGGTACTTCATGTCATTTGACTTCTTTCTTCATCAGATACCTTTGTGCCTCAAATTATTTTTGCAGTCTGGGTGTTGTTCTACTTATGCATACATGGTCTGGGCCACTCATACTTGAAGAAGGTTAAGCTACCATACTGCCCTTCTTGGATTTTGTGCTCATTCTCCCAGGGGCTGCTAGTAATCTCACTAGTGTAACTACATACAACCAGTATTCACATTTTCATACATAAAGCACTGTGTCTTTGCAATCTACTGCCTAAGTGGCTTTCAGATTGACTTAACCTTGACCAGTTTCTGCAGGTTGCTTAAGTCTCATTTCTTTGTTTTCCATAAAACTGAGAAGGAAACACCCAGGGAGCTAGAATTGTGTTTCAAATGTTTGTATGATTATAGAATAAATCTAGAACTGTCAAAATCTTAAGCAAAAATGCATAGAAGATAAAAAAACGACAAGTGAAGTATATGACTGCAAGCAAAAACAGAAGAGTTACAAACAGGTTCATATTAGTATAAAAAACAGCAAAATCACAAAACCAAAATTCCATATGCAAAATCTGTAAGGAATTTTCAAATTTTATCTGATTTTATCTGGTTTTACTTCAATTTAACTTGGTTATTTGGGTCAATCTTCTGTTCTTTGTTGATTTTACTTACTATTTAATTTAATTTAATTTTATTTTATTGTTTTTTTTTAGAGATGAATTTGTCTTTTTACTGTTAAACTTGTTTGTCTGTGTATTAAATTATTTATTCCTTGGTTTTTGTACTGATTTATTCGGTGTTTTGATTTAAAACAACTAAGCATAAATTGTAGTTAAATATTGTAAACAAATGGTACACTTCACTGCTAAATGTAATTATGCACATTAATACATTTTCTTTATTTTTATGTTAGAAGCATAACTATTCAGTGTTATTAACAAACTATCATAGTATCAGAGCAGCAACCCCCTCTACCCCCAAGACATCTTTGATTTAACTTTGAAGTCAAAAAGTATCTATCTATGCAACCACTTAATATTTTTGTGTTTGGTGTAGTGTATTACAGATTATGATAGTATTCTAGAACAGAGATGAGCAAAGGCAAGTTTATGAAGAATATCTTGTACAATTCCATGTGTGTTATGGCACATTTTCATTGGAATGTCTTCTTGCCAGTCATTTTGGTGCTTTATTTGCAATTGCATAAAATTTGAGTGATGTAGACTTCTAAACACACTGAAGAAACCTGGTCAACTTAAAGCAATCTATTTTCCTCAGCGACATGAATTTTGTTATTCATCTTGTTGAAGAAAAACTTAGAAGTTCATAATATGGATCATTGTTGCAGTAGCCTTAGGTATATGTGCTATATCATGCCAAGGATACACAGCTGGTCAGCTTCTAAATCTTCAGGACATCTTCTACACACTCAAATTGTCAGGCAGCACGAATTGAGCTGACTAAAAGAGAAGGTAATTCACAAAAAGTCAGAGTTCCCCAAATGAAATGAGTTGATAAAAAGCAATGCATAAATGATGCAAAGTATACTTGAATCATATAGAAAGAAGAATCATATCATTATAGATTTATCGATGCTTCACAGCAACAGAAAAATCAAGAACATGGATGAAACATCACTACAGTACAAATGTAGAGCAATTCATGGAGAATTTCAAAATATACATTCCCCAAGCAGCTTTTTCAGAATTCAAGACTGACAGTGACCAGAGATGATTAGGCTCATACTGGAATAAATGAGTCCAGAGATTTGAAAACTTTATTAGCAATGGACATAACTGATGTCAGTGGACTTAAGCCATTATTGCATCATCTGGCAGATGAATAGGTCTGTACTGTTTATTTCACACTACTGCATGAGAATAACAAGAACAAATAAAATCAAATAAATAAAATAAAGCAGGCATACAAGTACTTTAACCTAAAACTAATTTGCAACTTAAAATGTACTTATTTTAAAAAGTAGGACTAGAAGCAAACGAGAAAATAGACTTGTTTTACTAGTGTGAAAATGTTATCTAATCACAATGAATTTATATAGACATTGGAATAAAAATATTAAATCATACAAAGGAGTTAATCCATAGGACTGAGAAGAAACCCCTCAGGGAGCTAGAATTAATTTTGAAATAATTGTTTGATTATAGAATAAATCTAGAGCTGTCATAATTCCAAGAAAAAGGGCACAGAAGATAAAAAAAAAATCACAAGTGAAGTCTATGACTACAAACAAAAAAAATCACAGAGAGTAACAAACAGGTCCATATTAGTATAAGAAACAGCAAAACCACAAAACCAAAACTCCATATGCAAAATATCTGTTGAGAATTGTCATCAAAACAAAACCAGACTAGCAAAGAAAGAATGCTTAGCCTCTGCAGAAAACTAAATCACTTCTACAAGTGGATATAAGAAACCCACAAAAAAATCATCTATATCACAAAGACATAAGACACAAAGAAATTACCAGAGAATGGTACTGCGTACATATATTTTAAAGCACTATTATTAGAAAGCAGTCAGAAATCATGATCCAGTTGGAAAATATTACAATTTCTGTATCTGTGTGTTGTATAAATACAGCATTCACTGCTAATGTGATTCAAAAAGTTGTGCCATGCTCTGAGAAACCTCATGTTTGTTGTCTTTATACTGTATAAAACCTAACATATGAGGGTGATTGAAAGATAAGGTCCACAATGAGTAGGACCAGTGTGCATGGGCACCCAAGCTCAATAAGTTGTCAGTATCCAAAAATTAGTTTTTCAAACTCACCAGTAACTGAAATTTGTATGATACACAGCAAGTATGCAGATTAGCTGGAAGTCATAAATATCCATGGATTTGTGTTTTTTAAACCTACCACAATGAGACACTCTGGGAAATAAGCCCATCATTACTACTTAGCTAGTGATGGCTACTCTTCCTATCTACAGGCCAGAGTAAAACTTCCAAGATAATGCTTTCTGAGCTTTAGAAGTGTTTCTAGGAAAACATGGACCATCCATAGTCTTACATTAACACTGTACTTCATGCCTGACAGTACGTGTTTGAGGGGAATAAAGCTTAACATTGGCCAAAGGGTAAAGATAGGGGGATGTATTCAATGTGGACAGTATCCCTGATGCTGTGTTGTACACTATACCCTGTCCATGAAGATAATGCAGAGAATGTATTTGATGCTGCTTGTCCCAGACTAACCATTTTTGTATGGGGAGTGATATTTCTGCCCCAGTGGAGGCACTGTCATGTGATTTCCTAGTAAGCAGCATGTGGATGGGTTGCCTATGGTCTGATGAAGTCTATCCAGAGCAGCATTACATGCCCAGTGGTTGACATGTTTTTTTGGAGGATCCAGAAATCTCAGTGGCCCTAGAGTTCAGAAGAGGCTCAGGTATAGACAGACTAATGTAAGGATCTTCACAAGTGATATTGTCCACCACTAAATGACTTGGAAGAACACATCCAGAACCAACATAATGCTACGGTTATTAATGGAAATGTCCACCATGCTGATAGGTGACATACTAATGTAGAAGAGTAGTCATTCACATTAAAGCAGTGGTGTCTACATATGCTTGTAAACCTCGAGGTGTGAGTGCATTTTTCTCCATCTCTTTTTCTGTTGGCAGTGTGCCCACTACATTCTTCACCATCTAAAAGACAGAGTTTAATAACTACAGGCTTACTGCAATCCTCTCCCCCTCTCAAAAATATTTTAAAAATGTATTCATGCTCAGCTTGTACATCAGCTAAATTCAAATAAAATGCTCTTGGAAACACATGAATTGAAACCTGGCTGAAAAGTTCAAACCTAGTTCTTATTCACAATAAAACAAAGCTGATGCTCTTCACCCCAAAACATTATCTCCATCAAAAACAATCTTTCTTGGTTACAGCTACAAGTAATACTAAAACTGAAGTTGTACTGTAGACTAAACTACTAGGCATTGTAATAAATGACACTCTTAAAACTGATCAACATATTCCTCAAACAATTAAAAAGACCCACCAGAAACTTGATTTTTTTTTACAGGGCAACATATTACCTTACAGACCCAGCAAGAAAAACCTTAGCCTCATCCTATTTGCATCCAACCCTCTTGTATGCCTCACCTATCTTTACAGACCAAAGCTCTACACTAAAATCCAAACTAGCCTCCTGTTACAACAAAGTAGCTAAATTTGCTACCAACACTGCACACTGAGCTCACCACTGCCAAGCCTTATAGGTTCATAGGTTCATGGGTTGGTACTGGGCTATCTGCCCGAAGGCATATATTAGCCCAGCCATGTTGTGCGGTATTCACCATCCCTTTAGTAGTTCCCTAGACCCTTGTACTAGCAGCTAGTACCCTTGGCCCCTATCTAGTAGTGCTGTTGGTGTGATCCCCGGTGTGAACTTTCTGTTACCCATCCACTCATCAAGGTTCCTCTTGAAGAGTGATAATGAGGGGCTCTGTCTTATGTAGATCGGGACCCTGTTCCATAGTAAGGGAAGTCTCTGCGAAGGGAATCTATCCCTCCAGCATGTTCTATTCATTGTTGTGTTGAGGTTTATATCCCTAGAGTGTGTAGGGCGAGTAGATTTGGTTTTGCTAAGATGGAGCATGTTCAACAATTCTGGGTTGGACACGGCTCTATACGTTAGACAGAGATCGCCTCTGAAAAAGTGGTATGCAACAGAGAACAGTCTTAGCTTTTTCAATTGTGCTGCATAGGACAACTGTTTCAGGCCAGTAATCCTCTTGGTTAGGTACCTCTGTGGTCTCTCCAGCTGCTGGAGATGTCTAGCCAGGTACATTCCAATTGGTGCATTGTACTCAATAATGGGTCTGATGAGGGAAGAGTAGAGGGGCACCATTGCATCCTTAGATCTTGATGCGAACCCTTTCGTGATCAGATGGGTCACATAGAAGGATTTTCTAACCACTTTGGCAACATGGTTATCAAAGAAAAGCTGACTATCTACTTGGGTCCCTAGAGCCCTTATTTCTTCTTCAGATTTCGGGGGATTACCTCCTATGTTGTAGTTTGCGGGTACTCTGTTTTTTCCAAAGGGGATTACTGCGCATTTTTTTGCATTTAGCTTGAGACCATGGCTTTGACACCATGCATCAGTCTCATTTAGGCCCTTCTGGAGGATCTCCATGTCGGCCAGAGACTCTATTATAGCACCCAGTTTGCAGTCGTCCGCAACTTAGTCAGCCACAGCCCTTCCGTGCTTGCCTGTACTTCTGAGAAGTATATGCCAAACAGGAGGGGCCCCAGGACAGAGCCCTGAGACACACCACTCATTCCTGGTGTGGATTCGGACATAGATCCCACTACTCTTACTTTAAGGGATCTGTCTGAGAGCCAGTTTGCGATCCATCTTGTGACGTAAGGGTTTATGCCCAGGCTGATGAGCTTATCAATAATACCTGAATGGGGAATGGTGCCAAATGGTTTAGCAAGGTCAAGGTAAGCTGTGTGTACCTCCTTTCCCTTATCTATATCCTGAATAACTGTCTCAAAGAAATCCACCAGGTTCAGGAGGCATGATCTGCCCTTGACGAAGCCGAACTGTGTGGGGTCCAGCGACTGGAGGTTCCCAATCTCTCCATTTATGAGTTCCATAGTGATTCGCTCCATAGCGTTACAGATCAGACTGGTCAGGCTTATTTGTTGGTAGTTCCCAGGGTTGGTTAAAAGCAGATAAACTTGTTAGAGCTCAATAATTACATAAAATTCTCTCAGCTAGTTATGACATACAAACAGCTGCATTTTCCTGAACAATGCCCTCCACTAAAAATGTATTATTGCCCTACACACCCACAGGTGACCTCCATTCTGGTGATAAATTTCTACTAAGCACTACTAAAGCATGCAATTCATCTGGGGACTCGCTATGCTCTTGTCACATTTCCAGACTCTGGAACACCATCCCTACACAAGTAAAAATGATATACAAACTCCCAACCTATAAAATCCAGCTCAGACAATACCTTACCCAGTCTGGTCATGTTCGTGTTCATCACCAGGACAAGACCTCTAGTGAAAGCACAAACTTCTTATTGCTTTTCACTAACTTTTTACCCTCCTCTACTTGAATCATTCCATCCCTAACAACTTCTCCTCCTTCACTTGAATCAATACATCCCTTTTTATACACACGCCCTCCTCTAAAACAACACTTCCCATCTTGCTCCTTTTCTAACTGTCGCCATCCACCGCTCTAATCCTGTCATGCACCCCTGTATACCTAAGTTATAAACATTCTAGATACACCAACTTCAAACAGGCAGCTTAAACAGAACCAGTCCTATGCCCTGCTCCCACAGTATTGCCACTACCCTCCCATACAGTACTAATATCTTCTCTCCCAATCTATATAATTGTATAACTTACTCCATCACATCACTTGAACTTATTGCAAAGCTATGTAACACTAAAATCTCCCTTCATACATAATTTTATAACTTACTTCATTACATATCTCGAACTCCTTGCAAACCTTTCTTTACAGAAATGTAAGAACGCTAAAGTTCTTTTCAACAATATTTTCCCTTCTGCAGTATCAAACCATTTACTTCTGCAAAGATTTTACAGCCAGAACAACTGTATAGATGTATAATTGTTGATGTAAATACTTTACTGTATATACCTGTCTTGTAATTAAGTTTGTTGTTTTGTGAGAAATGCAACTGTTGTTTTCTGAGAACTGTCTGAAATTCAGCTGTAGTATAAATGTACTGTGGTGGAGCATTTCTCCTCAGGCCTTTGCTAAAAATCAGGTCTGCCCAGATGGACTTTCCCAATCAACAAAGACAAATAAATAAATAATCAAATTATGTCCATTTTAGTTCTGCTTGCAATTTCAAGTGATTTGCAAAACAGCCCCACTGAATGTAGTATATCAAACAGATTAAAATTGGAATACAAAGAATAATGCCACGGAAATGGGAAGCAGAATTTTTCCAATTAAAACTACATAGAGAAAAACATCCAGCCTGTATAGTAGCCATAAACAAGAATTCTATTGCATCTCAGGGCTAAATCACAACAGGAACTTAAGACAGTGGAGGAACCTGGCATAATTCAAAGAGTAACAAATCCAACTCAATTACAATCGCCTGCATACCACTAGAACTAATAAAAAATAAAGAATTAAGGCTGTGCATTGAAATGAGACAGGAGGGCGGCCACGGTGGTGCAGTGGTTAGCATTGCCGCCACCTCAAGAGAAGAGGGTTTTCGGTTTGGCTGGGGGGGGGGGTGCCTTCTCTCTGCTGCATGTCCTCCCCTGTGGGTGGGTGCGTGGGTTTCCTCGCCCTCTCTCCCTCCCCCCCCCACAAGACATGCTGTGTGGTGATTGAATTGGCCCTAAAAGGTGAGTGTGTGTGCTGTGGAAGGTGGGCCTTGGGCTGGCTGGCAACTGACACTGACAACTTTGCTGCCATTCACTCCACTGGTGGCTAAGCTGCTGTGAACCTGACCCCCGAAAAGCGAGAAAAGAAGAAGAAGATTGAAATGAGACAGGCGATATTACTTTAGCAATGAAAAGCACATTGCACCCACTGGCAATGAGACTATCCTAGAAATAAATGCAACAGGTGTGTTTAATCAAATGGATTTAAGATCAAGATGCCACCAGCTTAAAGTCTACCCTAAAATAAGGTACATATCAACATTTCCTACTTGTGTGTGTGTGTATATATATATATATATATATATATATTTATTTATTTATTTATTGTATTTATTTAACATTTGTTGATCAGGAAAGTCCGACTAGGTTCCACAGAGCCTGTTTTCAGTGGAGGCCCGGGGAGAAATGCTCCAGATGCATGTCTTTGGAAAGTGGGAGGAAACTGGAGTACCCGGAGGAAACCCATGTGAACACAGGGAGAACATGCAAACTCCACACAGAAGGCACCCCAGCTGAGAATCGAACCAGAGAACCTCTTGCTGTGAGGTGACAACATTAACCGCTGCACCACTGTGCTGCCCAGCGCATATAGCTGTTTCAGCATTTGTGCCGCTAACCGCATGAAATTAGTGAGCAACCTGAGTGCTGGAGGTTCAGTCAAGGGAATGACTGACCATTTGATGCCAGCTCTCCTTCCTTGGAGGAAGGGGAATGATGAGCTATAGATGAGCACCATCTAGTAGGGACTAGACAGTGATTCCACACTCTTTGTTTAATTTCAGCAGTAGGGGTTCCGAGCACAGTCCCCATGATCAAACTCAGAAAGACCTTAAGTGTTGACATCAGTATTTCATGCTGATTTGAATAAGATTAATAGGGGGTCCTGTGCTAATTAGGCCCTTATAATTTTACTTCTTAAGTCCAAAGATGGTACCCCATCTTTTGTGGAGTATTCACCCCATTTCCCTTATTAATTCTAATAAAAAACTTTGATAAAATGTTTGGCTCTGAGGCTAGATAGCATGTTGCTGTGTATAATTTTATGGGAGCAAAATAGTTTTGTTAACGGCAGGTGGACAGCAGACAACTGGTGGGCTCTTGTATCTTTCTATCCAAATATAAATAAGTCCTTTAACTTGGTGAAGTGATACTTTTTGTTTAACTTTAAAGTCCTCCAACAGAAGACTTCTGTGAATTGATTTATCAGTTGTATCCGTAAGTTGTATGCCCATCACTCATTTAGAATATTTGTAAATGGGGAAGTTCTCATTTAGAATATTTATAAATGGGTTATAAATGAGTTAACTCCAGGAGAAATTGGTTCCCCATGTCTCTGGGGCTCTTTCTGTTGGCTATGGATAAGATGATTTATCACATACATTAAATTCTACAGGATCACTCTTGAGGTTGATTGACTGAAGCATCATTTTCTTATGTTTACTGATGATTGCATGTTGCTTAGCCCAAAGCTGATGGCTATCCAACTTAAGATCTTGGAGACTTCCAACATTTGGTTAGGTTTGGGGTTGGAATATAATCTAGCTAAAACAATGTTAGTTAAGTGTAGAGCTGGGATTTATGCACTGGAAGATATTGATATTCCTGGAGTTATGGAAGCACCGTATCTGGGTCTGAAGTTGGGGTGGACTTTTTACGGGTCAGTTGAAATAAACCTTCAGGAATTGAAAGCAAAGGTCCAGAGCTTCCTACCTCATACTAAATGTTTTAATACTCTTCAGAGCAAAATAAGGGTGATTCAATGCCTG